>NC_043757.1:955540-967203 GCF_902148845.1 Salarias fasciatus
ATGCTGTCCAAAAGCACTTCCTGTCATCCTGGGTGAAATGCTCCCTGCCCCCTGGGAGAAGTCAGTACATTATGTGGACGGAAAAAGGTGCGGAAAAAATCTGACCACTGTAGCGGCCAAAGGACAGTAAAAACTCCGACCAATCGTAAGGCGCAGACCGCTCTTAAGAAACCAATCAGATCCCTTCGCCGTTCTACCAGCCCCCTGCGCGTACATTTCAGTGGCGTGCACTGGCCCTGGTTCAGAGCGCGTTGCCAAGGCGCTCTCGCCGCTCTCGCCGCTCTCGCCGCTCTCGCCGCTCGCGTGAAAAATAGAAGGAAGGGAGCGGCGCGCTGCGCTGCTATGCGCGTTGTGTGCGCCAGTCAGAAAGGTTAATACCATTGGAGGCCATCACAAACTCCGTGCACGTGACGCTTCCACGTCCAGTGCGTTCGCTCCCAACGGGAGCTCCTCCAATGGGGTGGGAGCTGGGCGGAGCCTTGGGGAGATGCTACATTCGTGCTACATGCTAGTTTTCCAAGATCGCCGACCCTCGCTTTAAGACCAGGACTGAGTCAAGACCAGGACCAAGACTTCGAGGGACCAAGGCGGAGTCGAGACGAAGATCTGGGAAATGTGGTCCTGAGAGCAGTCTTGAATCCCACTCTCCACTGGACCATCAGCTCCACCTCTGTGGCGTGTCAAGCTGAACTGACCCCCCTGACCCCCCCAACCCCCTCCCCGATCCCCCTGACCCCCTCCTGACCCCCCGACCCCCCTGACCCCCCTGTTGATGCCCGTTGAGCCTTCCTGTCAGTCCCGGAGTATCAGAGCCAGTAGAACCTTCTGTCCAGGACCAATCGGGTCTCATCTGGACTCATTCAGGCTCGGATCTGTAGACTGATCTACAGTCGGAGAGTCCAGGAACCGGAGCGGACAGGAAGAGACCCGGCGTCTGGAGTGACTCAGTGGGACGAGGAGCAGACGGGGACGCGACCTTGAGGACGCGACCTTGTCCGGCGGCGTCCCGGTCTGCGTGTCCTGTTTGACAATCGGAGCAGACTGGACTCTGATTGGCTGTTCTGCGAGGAGCAGCAGTGAAATATGACACCGAGACGCAGAAACACACCGGGCCACAGGATGCTGGCGTCAAATGACAGCGCGGTGAGCTACATGACAGCTTCGATTCGTTTTCAGGATTTTCTTCTTGATATTTATTGAAGATGTTCTGAGTTTTAAAACCTGTAAACTTTCATGTGGCGACAGGAATGTGGGAGAGAATAAAAAGAGACGGTGTGAGAGGCGACCCTGATCCTCCCTGATCCTCCTGACCAAGCTGCTAAACGATGTTCTGTCGTCCTTTAAAAAGCCGTGACCATCTGTGATTCCGTCGTTTCTTCTGTTCTCCTGCTGGAATCTGGACTGGTGCAAAATCTTTTCCCAGCATGATTTTTTGTAACCTTTTCTTAAATTTGGAGAGGAAATCACTCCAAAAGAATAAATTCCAAGCTACAGAGAGTAAAACGTTTCTAAAAATGCACATTTTAAAAAGTCAACTTTGCTGTCCTCAAAAAGCTAAAAAGGTAAAAATTAAAGCTGCACCGAGATCGACCCCGGGTTCGATCCCATCCTGTACAGAGGACTGGTCCTCCTTAAAGGTCCCCGAGAAGACCGGGTGAGTTTTACCTGCCGTCCTCCACGTCCTCCATGTCCTCCACGTCCTCCATGTCCTCCACCTGCTCCGTCAGCAGCAGGTCATCAGACAGGAGCGAGTCCACAGCTCAGAAACTTAACTAGCAGCCTAACCAGAAGCTTAACCAGCTACTTCACAGAAACTTAACAGAACGATGTCGCTCAGTAGTTTTAGCTGTGCTACGTGCTACATGCTACATGCTAGAAGCTACAAGCTAAAGATCTTCAGGTTCAGGTTGGAAGTCCTCCTCCTCCTGCTGGCAGCGACGGACTCAACAGAACTGAAGGTCTAATAAAGACATGACATCGTTTCAAACGACAATTCAAGACTTTAAGGAGGGTTTTACGCAAAATCCACTGAGTTTTGTATAAAGCTGTAGAGTCATTTCCTGTTAAACAGACTCACGGAGTCGTTTCAGAACCATCCAGCAGATCTGAGCCTGAATCCCTGAATCTCCCCTGGCGGCCATGTTGAGGCTGAAACGCTCGGTGCTGCACAGCTCTGCCCATAATGCACAGCTCCGCCCATAATGCACAGCTCCGCCCATAATGCACAGCTCCGCCCACAATGCACAGCTCCGCCCACAATGCACAGCTCCGCCCATAATGCACAGCTCCTCCTGCACAGCTGGCTGCCCCGCCCCTCTCCACTCTGAGGGGGCGTGTCTCTAAGCTGAGGAGCTTCTTAAAGAGACAGGGACTCATTTCCAGTGTCGGAGGCAGCCTGATGCGGAGGAACATGGATTTAATATCAATCTACAGCCTCCAGCAGCAGCTTTGCCCAAAGTTGGATGGTGAAAGCTGCATGAGTCAATAACAACCTAAAGGGCTAAAAACACCTAATACCCCCCCCCCCCCCCCCCCCCCCCCCCGATAATCCATATTATACAAATTCATGAAAAAACAATTGCTTTGGTTCATTATTTTACCTTCCAGTTATTTAAATAAAGAGATCAACAGTTTTTCTTCCTTCATAACAGAAATGGATGAGAGAACAGGTTCTATTTGAACCCCCCCCCCCCCCCCCATGAACCTCCTCCGTCCTGATCTCCACGCGGGTGTTCCATCAGAAGGCCACGGAACCGCAGCTTGAGCCCCGGCGTGACCCTTTGACCTCCAGCTGCCTTGCTCATGCGCTCTGCTTCCTCCGGCAGGCTGCAGCCTCCCACTCGCTCGGCGCCGCTGCACCAACACACACGTGCACCAACACACACGTGCACGCTCACGTTGCCATGGCGCCCAGAGCCTCGGCCAAACTCATCAGGAAACATCCAGAATCAACACTTTCCTCAAGACGGACACCAGGACAAGACGGACGGACGAGGACGGGTCTCCGGAAGACGCTCGGCTCAGAGACCAGTCTGATCAGGATCTGCTGGTCTGAGAGTCCTGAAGAGACCAGCAGGAACAGGGTCCACTGGGCGGTTCTCATGGAGATCAGAGTCCTGAACATCACAGAGTCCTGGACAGGAGGACGGGAGGACAGACAGGAAGACAGGAGGACAGGAGGACAGGAATACAGGAGGACAGGAGGACAGGAAGACAGGAGGACAGGAGGACAGGAAGACAGGAGGACAGGAAGACAGGAGGACAGGAGGACAGGAGGACAGGAAGACAGGAAGACAGGAGGACAGGAAGACAGGAAGACAGGAGGACAGGAGGACAGACAGACAGGAAGACAGGAGGACAGACAGACAGGAAGACAGGAGGACAGGAGGACAGGAAGACAGGAGGACAGGAGAACAGGAGGACAGGAAGACAGACAGGAGGACAGGAGGACAGGAGGACAGGAAGACAGACAGGAAGACAGGAATACAGGAGGACAGGAGGACAGGAAGACAGGAGGACAGGAAGACAGGAGGACAGGAAGACAGGAAGACAGGAAGACAGGAGGACAGGAGGACAGGAGGACAGGAAGACAGGAGGACAGGAAGACAGGAAGACAGGAGGACAGGAGGACAGGAGGACAGGAAGACAGGAAGACAGGAGGACAGGAGGACAGGAAGACAGGAGGACAGGAAGACAGGAAGACAGGAGGACAGGAAGACAGGAGGACAGGAGGACAGGAATACAGGAGGACAGGAGGACAGGAAGACAGGAGGACAGGAAGACAGGAAGACAGGAGGACAGGAGGACAGACAGACAGGAAGACAGGAGGACAGGAAGACAGGAGGACAGGAAGACAGGAGGACAGGAAGACAGGAAGACAGGAGGACAGGAGGACAGGAGGACAGGAAGACAGGAGGACAGGAAGACAGGAGGACAGGAGGACAGGAAGACAGGAGGACAGGAAGACAGGAAGACAGGAGGACAGGAAGACAGGAGGACAGGAATACAGGAGGACAGGAGGACAGGAAGACAGGAGGACAGGAAGACAGGAAGACAGGAGGACAGGAGGACAGACAGACAGGAAGACAGGAGGACAGGAAGACAGGAGGACAGGAGAACAGGAGGACAGGAAGACAGACAGGAAGACAGGAGGACAGGAGGACAGGAAGACAGACAGACAGGAGGACAGGAGGACAGGAAGACAGGAGGACAGACAGACAGGAAGACAGGAGGACAGGAGGACAGAGAGCGAGAGAAGGAAACAGAGTGTAGGGATGGAAGAGACAAAGGTTCCACCATCCTTTATTAGAACCGACCCTCCAGAACCTGAACAGAGAACAAAGAACCTTCTGGACTGGATCTGGAGAACACAGCTGGTGGAGGAGCTGAGGATCCAGGTGTCAAATTACACAAGAACATCAGGAGAGACCTGATCCAGACAGACGTTAGTCCAACAGTCCACAAGACAGCAAGGGACTGAGTCCACAAGCCTCCACCCAGAACCACCCAGAACCACCCAGAACCACCCAGAACCACCCAGCCTCCACCCAGAACCACCCAGCCTCCACCCAGAACCACCCAGAACCACCCAGAACCACCCAGAACCACCCAGCCTCCACCCAGAACCACTCAGAACCACCCAACCTCCACCCAGAACCACCCAGCCTCCACCCAGAACCACCCAGAACCACCCAGAACCACCCAGAACCACCCAGCCTCCACCCAGAACCACTCAGAACCACCCAACCTCCACCCAGAACCACCCAACCTCCACCCAGAACCACCCAGCCTCCACCCAGAACCACCCAGAACCACCCAGAACCACCCAGCCTCCACCCAGAACCACCCAGAACCACCCAGCCTCCACCCAGAACCACCCAGAACCACCCAGCCTCCACCCAGAACCACCCTACCTCCACCCAGAACCACCCTACCTCCACCCAGAACCACCCAGAACCACCCAGAACCACCCAGCCTCCACCCAGAACCACCCAACCTCCACCCAGAACCACCCAGAACCACCCAGCCTCCACCCAGAACCACCCAGAACCACCCAACCTCCACCCAGAACCACCCAGAACCACCCAGAACCACCCAGAACCACCCAGCCTCCACCCAGAACCACCCTACCTCCACCCAGAACCACCGAACCTCCACCCAGAACCACCCAGAACCACCCTACCTCCACCCAGAACCACCCAGAACCACCCAACCTCCACCCAGAACCACCCAGAACCACCCAACCTCCACCCAGCCTCCACCCAGAACCACCCAGAACCACCCAGCCTCCACCCAGAACCACCCAGAACCACCCAACCTCCACCCAGCCTCCACCCAGAACCACCCAGAACCACCCAGCCTCCACCACATCCCAGCTGTCAGAACCTCCACCGAAACCAACCAGCAGATCTCTGGATCAGAGACCAGATGTTCTCCTCCAAGACATGTCACTGCAGCGTAGGAGCCCGAAAACACACACACACACACACACACACACACACACACACACACACACACACACACACACACACACACACACACACACACACACCAGTCTTCACCAGCAGATCTCTGTGCTGGAAGCTTATATAAGGGCGAGTGGGAGGCTGAGAGCTATTTCAGGAGCAGCTAAGATGTGATAGTGCATGAGTGTGTGTGTGTGTGTGTGTGTGTGTGTGTGTGTGTGTGTGTGTGTGTGTGTGGCTATAGCGCCCATGTGAGTGTGTGCCGGCCCTGCCGTCCTGCTTGCAGTGTGTAGGCTCGCTGCAGCTACAAGGACTTTGATTCAGTGTTTCATAAACAGGCAAGTTTGAGGTGGAGTTTGGAAAGCTGTCACACACACACACACACACACACACACACACACACACACACACACCACACACACACACACACACACAACACACACACACACACACACACACACACACACACACACACACCCCTGATGTTAGCTTGCTGTAAAGGATTGAAATGCAGAAGTGTCTGAATGTTTCTGACCGGCTGCTGAACGGCGCCAACCAGACCAGAACCTGAAAGACTGGAAGACCAGCGGGTCAGAACCGGACCACATGAGGGCCAATCAGGACAGACTGCCTAGAGAACAGACAGGTTGAGACGGGAGAGAGACAGGGGTCAGAGGTCAGAGATGGAGCGGTGAGGAGCAGGCTCTCATTGACAGACGGTCAGAAGACCATAAACCCGGTTGTTCCTGGTTAGCTGTTAGCGGTTAGCCGGCAGGACCGGCGGTTTCGGCCTGGTTCTGTAGGGAGGCTCCTCTGGACCTGGTTCTGTAGGGAGGCTCCTCTGGACCTGGTCCTGTAGGGAGGCTCCTCTGGACCTGGTCCTGTAGGGAGGCTCCTCTGGACCTGGTCCTGTAGGGAGGCTCCTCTGGACCTGGTCTTGTAGGAGGCTCCTCTGGACCTGGTCCTGTAGGGAGGCTCCTCTGGACCTGGTCCTGTAGGGAGGCTCCTCTGGACCTGGTCCTGTAGGGAGGCTCCTCTGGACCTGGTCTTGTAGGGAGGCTCCTCTGGACCTGGTCCTGTAGGGAGGCTCCTCTGGACCTGGTCCTGTAGGGAGGCTCCTCTGGACCTGGTCCTGTAGGGAGGCTCCTCTGGACCTGGTCCTGTAGGGAGGCTCCTCTGGACCTGGTCCTGTAGGGAGGCTCCTCTGGACCTGGTCTTGTAGGGAGGCTCCTCTGGACCTGGTCCTGTAGGGAGGCTCCTCTGGACCTGGTTCTGTAGGGAGGCTCCTCTGGACCTGGTTCTGTAGGGAGGCTCCTCTGGACCTGGTCCTGTAGGGAGGCTCCTCTGGACCTGGTCCTGTAGGGAGGCTCCTCTGGACCTGGTCCTGTAGGGAGGCTCCTCTGGACCTGGTTCTGTAGGGAGGCCCCTCTGGACCTGGTCCTGTAGGGAGGCTCCTCTGGACCTGGTCTTGTAGGGAGGCTCCTCTGGACCTGGTCCTGTAGGGAGGCTCCTCTGGACCTGGTCCTGTAGCTCCTCTGGACCTGGTCCTGTAGGGAGGCTCCTCTGGACCTGGTCCTGTAGGGAGGCTCCTCTGGACCTGGTCCTGTAGGGAGGCTCCTCTGGACCTGGTTCTGTAGGGAGGCTCCTCTGGACCTGGTTCTCTACCGGTTGGAGTCCAGCTTCCTGCTGTGCTCATCTGATCCTCTGGATTCTTCTTCCTCGGTGTTTTGGTTCATGTCTGCTAATCAGAGCGTTCTGATTGGCTGCTCGGCTTTTCCCTTCTGATGACTCCCGTCTGGAGAATCTGTTGAATCGTGACTCGTTTCTCTTCTTCAGCTGAGATCCCGAATGGAAGCGGCGCCGAGTCCCGTCAGAGCCGCAGAGCGGACTCTGGTTTGATTCCCCTTCCAGCCTCAATGTCAGAGCGGCGCTAAAGAGCATCAGACAAGACTCCCGAAATACACACTCCGAGTTACACACTATGAAATACACACTCCGCCTCATCCAACATGGACCAGGAGCCACACTGCAGGCCGCCACGGCACGCCACGCCACGCCACGCCACGCCACGCCACGCCACGCCACGACAAAGATCCCAGAGCAGAGAAACGGTCATTGGGGTTGATGATGAGCCCCAGGTTCAGGCCCAGAGGGTCGAGAGTGTGTGTGTGTGTGTGTGTGTCCAGGCTGAACACCACTCAAACATCCACTGAAATGTAAATTCCTGATTTTCTGACACGTTCTGAGAGGAAAAACACTTTCTGAGAAACTGATTATTCAGTGGAAACAGATTTAATGACGCTTCTCTCTCTCTCACTCACACACACACACACACACTCTCTCTCTCACTCACACACACACACACACACACACACACACACACACACAGAGCAGATTTCCTCTTTTAATCAGACACCATTGGCTTATCAAAGCGACAGTCATGTGACGGGGTTCAGCTGTGGGCGGCGGCTTGACGTGAGTCCCGGCTAAATCTGATCCGCGTGCAGACCGCCGCCGCCGCCGCCGCCGCCGCCCCCTGTAGTGCTGCAGTCGACCATCTGCGGCCCGGCTTGGTTTCCTGGCGTTGTCGCCATGGCGACCGGTGGACGGCTGTCACGGCCGCCGCCGGCGGTCGTCCCCGGCTGCCTCCGTCCCCCGTCGTCCTCCGACTGGGTCCCTCCTTCAGGACGGCGGCCTGGTGTTGAGCACCCCGGACCGTCTTGCGGCCGTAGTGCCAGTAGCTGTAGCCCGACGCCGCCGTGGTCACGGCCGTGACGTACCTGCAACACAACCGACAGCTCTGACCCCTCCCCTCACCGCTCTGACCCCTCCCCTCACCGCTCTGACCCCGCCCCTCACCGCTCTGACTCCTCCCCTCACCGCTCTGACCCCTCCCCCCACCGCTCTGACCCCTCCCCTCAGCGCTCTGACCCCCTCCCCCCACCCCCGCTCTGACCCCTCCCCCCACCGCTCTGACCCCTCCCCCCACCGCTCTGACTCCTCCCCTCACCGCTCTGACCCCTCCCCTCAGCGCTCTGACTCCTCCCCTCACCGCTTTGACCCCTCCCCTCACCGCTCTGACTCCTCCCCCTCAGCGCTCTGACCCCTCCCCCGAGCGCTCTGACCCCTCCCCTCACCGCTCTGAACCCTCCCCTCAGCGCTCTGACCCCGCCCCCCAGCGCTCTGACTCCTCCCCTCAGCGCTCTGACCCCTCCCCTCACTGTTCTGACCCTCCCGTCACTGTTCTGACCCCTCCCCCTCACCGCTCTGACCCCTCCCCTCACCGCTCTGACCCCTCCCCCTAGCGTCTCTGACCCCTCCCTCACCGCTCTGACCCTCCCCTCAGCGCTCTGACACCCGCCCCCATCGCTCTGACTCCTCCCCTCAGCGCTCTGACCCCTCCCCTCACTGTTCTGACCCCTCCCCTCACTGTTCTGACCCCTCCCGTCACTGTTCTGACCCCTCCCCTCACCGCTCTGACCCCTCCCCTCACTGTTCTGACCCCTCCCCTCAGCGCTCTGACCCCTCCCCCACCGCTCTGACCCCTCCCCCTCACCGCTCTGACCCCTCCCCCTCCACCGCTCTGACTCCTCCCCTCAGCGCTCTGACCCCTCCCCCTCCTGAACAGCAGCTGCTCCCGTTCGGAATCGACTGACTGAGGAGTTTGAGTCTGACCCCCACCTGACAGCTGAATGACCTGACTGACCCTAATGACCCCGTATGACCCCGCCCCCCGGCGGCCGGCTCACCATAAGCCCTGCAGCAGGACGCTGTCGGTGAAGTGGAAGACCGGAGCGGCGAGCGAGGCGGCGACCAGACACAGCTGGATGGCCGTGTTCACCTGGAGGAGACGGGACCAGAACACACAGCAGAGAGAGAGAGTGTGTGTGTGTGTGTGTGTGTGTTCACAACGAGGCTGACGTCCATCATTCACACGAAGTAAAACTTTTTGTGATTTTAACTTTAATTTTTCTTTTCTTCTCTCAAACTACTTTCAGCTCATCTTGATGCTAAAAGACTGAAAACATCAGACATCAGTGGGACGCGGAACCGCAACGCTGGAAGCAACGCTTTCAAGTAGGGCTGAACGGTATGGGGAAAATACTGAATTGCGATATTTCCCCTCAATATTGCGATTGCGATATAGAATGCGATATTTAGTCTATTTTTTTTATTATTTGTTTCAAAGTTTAAACATTTCTTTTCCATAGGTTACTTCTATTTGTTAGAATTAAATAAAAAGATGTATGACTTGCAACAAACTGAACTTTATTAGATCAGTCATTAAAAAATAGAACAAAATCTGTAGATTCAAAATTTAAAAGTCACTAAAAAAACAACTTAAGACACGAGGGAATGAAGCACCTGCGAATGCTTGGCCTGTTCCAGCACTCCAGCCATCATTTTCTCTTTGATCCCGTCTTGTTGGGTCTCTGTAACGAGGTTCTGCTCAGGGATGCTGATCCTCTGGCCTCAGTCAGAACTGTCTTCTTCTTCCAACTGTGGGACAGTGTCCCCCCAGCTTCCTGCACATCCTGTTGCCCCTGAGACTCTTCCATCTTAAAGTACATTGTCTAAATATAAATACGAATAACACATTTTGTCATAGGAGGCTACATCAACATACAAACACACACACCTGACTACGTTAACATGCAGTCAATATTCAGATTAAGGCCAATATTCCGTTTCTGAACATCTGGAATAACCCGTCTACCTGCTGAAACAGATGATTATTCCTGTGTACGTGATCAGGATGCCCCATTCAAACCACGGCCACAGACGACGCCATGGCTGCATGTGCACTCCATGGCCACTAGGTGTGCTGTTTGCATGTTCAACCTTATTTTGCACAGACACCACAGAGGAAGAAGGGCTGCAGGCCTGCAGGCTCTCTCTGCATGTTGTTAGGAAAAAAAAGTGTGAGACGGCTAGACGTGGTAAAATGTCAATGATGCGATGCAGCGTTTTATCAATAAACGAGAGAACTGAACCATCGTTTCCGCACATTTCATTTACTGAGTAGCAGCTAAACTGTAT
This sequence comes from Salarias fasciatus, assembly GCF_902148845.1. Taxonomy (NCBI): domain Eukaryota; kingdom Metazoa; phylum Chordata; class Actinopteri; order Blenniiformes; family Blenniidae; genus Salarias; species Salarias fasciatus. The sequence goes on from NC_043757.1 coordinate 966,046, forward strand.
CACTAGTTCATGTACTCAAAAGACCAGATTCCTTGCAGACAGAACACGCGCAGAACAGTATTTAATGTGCCTTTCGACCGTGATATTCCTGTCTGTCTCCCTCGCTCTCTCTCTCCCTCATACACACACACACACACACACGTTGCTGTTCCACATCTTTTTTTAAATCCGCTGTCATTGCGCAAAACTAGTCTCGGTGATCGCGCTGCTCCAGTCAGCGGCACCTTGTTAAACCAGCAGCCTGCACGGCGCCCTCCGATGTAAATTTGCGTCACGTGACGTCTTATCGCGCACCTTGTGATATGCAAATCGCGTTTTGTAATATCGCGAGATTATCGCAAATGCAATATATCGTTCAGCCCTACTTTAAAGGATAGAGTAGTGTGTGTGTGTGTGTGTGTGTGTGTGTGTGTGTGTGTGTGTGTGTCTGTCTCACCTTGCTGAAGAGCGTGGGCTGCAGCTGTGCGGTGGTGTAGCAGGGGTTGAAGAACTTACTGAGCGTGACCTGAAGAGACAGAGAGGACATCAGCTTCTCTCATTGTTCCAAACAGAAACTCGCTTCTCTGAGCACCAGGGACAAACCTCCACCCTGTAAAACTGTTCAAGAAACTCTACAACACATTCAGGGCCGCTAGTTCAACTCCGAGACAAAAACTAACTTTCGAGCCAAATTGTGATAAAAGCGCTGCGGCTCTGGTTCCAGAACGCCGTCCTCCGATCTGATGACAGTCCAGGTTTATTCAGATGATAAAGGACAAACGAGTCAACAGCGGACCCGCGCGGACCAGGACACCGGTCTGACCATCCAGTGACCAGCTGCTCTCGGGTCAGCCCAGGCGCTCTGAGCTCACCGGCGGAGGAACCGTCTTGTATCGGACCCAGAAGACGGCGGCGATCAGACCCACGTCCCTGAAGATCACCAACGCCGTGAGGGGGGCTGCAACACAGGACGGGACGGTCAGAGAGAGAGGGGCGAGAGAGGGGGAGAGAGACTGGCGAGAGGTGGGCAAGAGAGGGGGCGAAAGAGGGGGAGAGGGGGTGAGAGAGGGCGGAAAAGGGGCGAGAGAGGGGGAGAGAGGGTGGAGAGGGCGAGAGGAGAGGCGAGAGAGAGGAGATGGGGCGAGAGAGGAGTGAGGGGCAAGAGAGACGGGTGAGAGA
>NC_043757.1:967303-972303 GCF_902148845.1 Salarias fasciatus
TCTGTCGACCTCCCAGGTGCAGCAGCAGCCGCGGTCGCGCGCTCTCCCGCGCGCTCCACGGACTCCGCTCCACACACTGGAGGACGCGGCCGTACGGGCACGAGCCGCTCACCTGCGGCGGCATTAACCTCGCGCGCTCCGCGGTGACAGCTGTGTGTCTGAGCCGCCATGACGCGGGCTCGCGCCAGCACATACCCGCGCCCCGCGCCAACAGCGGCGCGGGAAACCTCCGGAGACACGACGTCATCATCTTCACGAGCACCGATCAGCGACCTGCGGGCCCCGCGCGGACCGGTCGCGTGTTCATAGCGGACTTAGCGTGCAGAACGTCAGAGCCGACGGAGCGCCAGCTGGAGCCTGTGGGCCGCCATGATGCCGTAAACTGAAACGGCGAGCGAGGTGTCGTAAAACCACCGCCGTCTCCAGAACGGTCCACAAACCGGGACACATCCTGCTGAAACCTGAACAAGAGACAGATCTGTTGATCGAACAGGGCTTTTTCTAAATATATATATAATTTTCTTTTTTCTTTTTATTTCATCCTTGTACTTTTCATGTAAATGCATTATTGTTCACTAAATGTAATTTGTACTGTTGTCTTGTTGACAATCTTACTGTGAATAAAGTTCAAGAAAAAACAGGCTGTAGAGCACATTAAAAAAAATACAATTTGAAGATTTACTCTGGAAAAAATAAGCATTTAATGTTTGTGGTATTTTATACAGAAGAATAAAATATTTATACAATATATTCACTGTCAAAGAACAAGCCACACAAACAGGATTTGGGAACCAATCCAAATACCATGCATTGAAAAAAGACTCCATGAGCACACAAACTTCCACAGGACAAATATTTCTTAAAATAATTTAGTGAATCTCCAAATATATTTAATTTTAACAACATAAAAATTAGTACTTAATTAATAGGATAAATAGTTAAAGGTTTTTCATGTTTATAACGAAATGATCTGAATTCAATCTGTTATCGTTCCACTTTTTGAAGATGGATCTAAACCTTGTCAACAGTGGAAAACCATTTTTAGATCCCCAAGACTGAGATAAACACTTCTTTAACTGAACTAACCGTGTTTCAATAGAACGAAGCGCCTCTGGGTGAAATGTGGACTTGACCTTAGTTCTTTTCAGCAGAATATTCGGACCTGGAGAGAGTTCTGCTCGGTCTGAACCCGGTTCTTCCTCCCACCAGAGAAAAGCTGCTGTTTGTTCTGCTGTTTCTGCTCAGACCGTCTGCAGCTGGTACAGCTTGGCTCCTCTCTTCAGCAGGAAGCCTTGTTCATTCAGGGAACTCAGGAGACCGTCGAAATCCAGCACCTGGAACAACCATCGAGGTTTCAGACCTGGAATTATTGAGTTTCATTTCTCATATCAGGTGTATGAAGGTGAGTTCTGAATCGACAGAACAACCGCTGATCAGTTTCGCTAAAGATAATTTCAAATTCCTAAGTGAGTCAACAGTAAAGCAGTAATACAGAAAGTCTCCTCGGAGTCTGGCCAATAACTTCAAAGGAAATAATGATTCTAGAACTGTAATCTTGGATCTGTAATCAGACTCATGCTGAGCTGACCTTTAACCCTGTCATGTTAAACGGCCCAGTGAAGCTTTCAGCGGTGTGAAACACCCGGAGTGTGTGTGTCACCTTGATGTTCACCCTCTCTGCGACGGAGCGCAGCGTCTGCAGGTCGAACTGCTTCTGCCCGGTCCTCTGAGCGTGCGAGTGCAGCGCGCCCACCAGCCTCTTGGCGGCGCCGCGCTGGCTCATGCCCGACCCGTGCTGGGAGCGCTCGAAGTCCAGATTGCCGAGGCCGTCCGAGTACGTGTCTGCCAAGCTGCGGAGAACACACCCCGAGGGGAGGACGAGACGCTGACAAGAGGACGCTTCAGCTCAGGATCAGAAAACTGAGTCACTTCAGCAACAACCAGGCAAAGAATCTGGATTCAACTGGATCTAATAACCCGCTGCCGTATCGAAACCAGCTTCACACATTTGTACTTCTTTACACTGAAACGTGTACTTTTAGATGAGCAGAAACCCTCCTTCAGTTCAATAGAATAGAACAGAAATTTACTGTCACAGAGGCTCGCAGAACTCAAGGGGGCAAAAAAGTGAGGAATGTGCAAATAAAGAACAAGCAATAGCGCAAATCTTTACAAGAATAATACAATAGTAGAAATCTATAAGAAGAAAAGATCTAACTTTATATACAACACAAATCTAAAATATAACAGGAGCTTTAACGTACACACACGTAGAGTATGTTTGAGTGCAGTAGAATGAGTGGGTGAAAACGTGTCCATCTCCGGGGTGATTCCAACATTCTACACAATGAGGACAAACTCGGCTTTCACTCCTTCACCAAGCCTCCTGGACGTCACGCAGCAGCTGCTGGCCGCACGGACAGCCACTCCAACCAGAGAGGAAGAAGTAACCGGCTCTTTGATTGGTCCGGACCAAAAGAGGAAGTCCCGCCCCAGTAGCCAGCTAGCGGCTAAATGCTAGCTAGCAAGCGCGAGATCTTTAGTGGTCAGACCAGAAGCAGACAGGCGTGCGCTCCGGCAGCTAAAGACTAAGGTTCAGCGATTTTAGCTAAAAGCTTCGTCACTGTTGAAACACTGAGAACGTTTAGAAACAGCGACAGAAGGGGGCGGAGTTAAAAACCAGCAGACCAAGCAGCTGGCCATCATTCAGCACGGGTCTAAATCTGACTTCTATCATCTGAGGAACGGATCTGGAACGGTCCTTTTGTCTCCCGGGCCGACGGGGAGATGCTGAGTGAGGCTCTGCTCTCTGGTCCTGGTCCTGGTCCTATCTGGTCCCGGTCCCTGCTTCTATAGTGTTTCCTCCCGTCAGGCGGCGTGCTGCAGTCTACTGAACACCGCTGTGGATCCGGCCCGGCGGACCGTCTCACCTGTGCTTCATGATCTCCACCACGTCGTCGGCGTCGCTCTTCGTGGCCGTCTCCCGGAGCTCCAGCTTGGCTCTGGCCTGCAGAGGAAGTCGGTCACTGCAGCTCGGAGGAAACGCCGCTCCGCCCGCCGCCGCCGCGGTCCGGACAGGCTCACCTCGGTCAGGCGGATGAGAGACTCCAGCTGGCGGGTGGTGATGGGCGTGGCGTCGGCAGAGTGGGCCTGGGCCCTCAGGGACAGGTAGAAGTCCTGCAGGGTCTGCGCCGCTTCGGGGGACAGCGAGGGACGGACGTACTGCCGGGCGTAGCTCACGTACTTCCTCAGCAGGCAGGCCGGGATGGCGTCCAGCGTCTCGCCCGCGGGGACCTGGAAGCAGAGGTGGATCAGCGGACGGCGGTGTGCCGGAGGCCGGGCGGTGCGGGCGGCGGACGTGCCTGCAGGCGCTCGGACAGCGGCAGGTCGGCGTGCTCCAGCAGGATGGAGCTTTCCGACGCGGCGCCGGCTCTGGAGACCTCGGCGCCGCCGGCTCTGGAGACCTCGGCGCCGCCGGCTCGGCCTCGCCCCGTGCGGTGGGCCATGATGTGCTCCGACAAGCGGCGGTCGTGGGACTCGTCGGGGACGTCCAGGAGGAGGAAGACCACGTCGAAGCGAGACAGGAGCGCCGAGCCCATCCTGCGGACGCCGGGAGACAGGATGGACAGGACATGTTTCCCCAGCAGCAACTCAGCCGCGCCGCGGGATTCTGGATCCTGAGGCTCAACGGCCGCTGCCAGGTCAGAGGTCAGAGGTCATCTCTCCACACAGTCCTGGGCTGACCGCGGGGCCGACCGCTGGATGGACCACTGGGCGGACCTCAAGGCGGACCCTGTTGATCCATGCAGTCAGGGCGCCCCCTGGTGGCCTCCCTGTGCCAGGCACATCCCATCAGGAGGCGACCCCGCGGTCGACCCCTGATCGCCCAGTACTGGACTGGGAGCCGCTGCTTTCCCCCCCCTCCCCCTCGGGACCCCTTCCCTGCCAGACCCCTCGGTGCTGGACCCCGGCATGAGGTCATGACCCTGAAACCCCTGCAGCTTCGGGTCCAGTGCGGCTTATAATCAGGTTCACTAGCCATAGACCAGGGGTGTCCAACATAAGGTCTGTGGGCCAAAACCGGCCTGCATGGGGCTCCAATCCGGAGCTGGGAGGTTTATCTGCTTCCTTCTAGGTTCTGGATCAGCGTTCTGCAGCCTTTATGACCAAAAGAACCGTTTCAGTGACTTTTCCTCAAGTCCAGCTGTCCTGAGCCGTACAGAACGCTTCAGCTTTAAAACGAGGAGGAAGCAGCTCAGGAAGCTGCACAAGCAAAACCAGATCTGATGAGGATTCATGGAGTTTTAACTACGGTTCAGATCAGAATATTCTGGGCCAATCCCAATCCCCCCCCCCCCCCCCCCCCCCCCCATGATATGCGCGTTCACGAGGCTTCAGGGCTTTCCCAATTCTACTTTTTGAATAGGGGGAGGGGAGGGGGAGGGCTGTTTCACCCCTCTCAGAGCAGTCTGCATCCATGCTCCCTATTCTCTATAGGGGTAGGCGGAGTTTCGCATTGGCCAGGAAAAAAAAAAACAACATGGCGCCCACCGAGGAGTCGCACAAATGTAAGCTTGCTTTCTGTATACTATTTGAAAAGCTATAAAAAGTGTATTTGCTTCACTGAATTCATAGATATACCAGCGTGACAGTGTCCCAGTCATGGATTAACGTTTTAGCGCTGCGTCGCACCGTTTCCCATCGTAAATTTGTAACGTCTGAAGAGCACTAATCCTGTATTAATGTCATCTTTGTCATGTTTTTAACGTGATGTTTGACCCAGGGACCCCGATGAAACCCGACCTCTGATGAGGGCCGAGGGGGATCCCAATTCATAGTGCTGCAAAGACAGCCCCAGAACTCAGCCCTGCTCTAAAAGGGGAAGGAGAATGACAGGGGTGGGGCCAAGGGCAGAGGGGGAGGGGGAAGGGGGAGAGTTGGGATTATCACACTGAACCAGGTTTTGTACCTGATTTTAATAGTTTTCCTCTTTTCAAGCT
>NC_043757.1:977303-1014803 GCF_902148845.1 Salarias fasciatus
GTGACTAACGCCCCTCGACCAATCACGGTTAGAGCCTCATGGGCTCTTCTGATTGGTCAAAGATACCTGGAGCTGTGGAGATTCCTGTTCAGCTCAGAACAGAGACAGATGGAAACGCTGCGCCCTGGTGGTAGAGCAGTGATGCTACACTCCTAAAGGATTATCAATGATACTCTAACATTTAATCCAAAGAAAACAGAAAAATTAGCATTGACTAGCAGAATCCTGCCTACAGCAGCTTTAAATTAAAATAGTTACTTTTTTTTACACGGAAACTTTAGTTCCCCTGCATAAAGGCCGCTCCACAAGCTGTCCTTACACGAGACGCGCCACTGCAAACTAGTGTTGGTGTGTGTGGTGACTGTGTGTGTGTGTGTGTGGGGGGGGGCAGTGTGACTGTTTACAAGACGGGGGCAGGGGGGAGTAGACACTGGGCACGTTTACATGGACCAAGTATAAGCAGATTATACATGGAGCGGATTGTAAAATGTGTCATGTAAACGACCGAGTGGATCCGCTTCACTCGGAGCGGGTTGTATTTTGGAGCCGATTGTAGGAGGTGGTCTACGCCGATCGACAATCCGCTCCGTGTCCCTTATAAACAAGCATGACAGCAGAGCGGACTGAATGGGGGAGTGTTTGTTCCGCATGCTTCCCTCATACGGAGTGACGTGTGATGTGCCAGTAAACAGGAAGCAGCACAGTCAGAAAACCAGCAGAGAACGCCACGGTGGTTGAAAAACACTTTTTTAATAAAAAACCCCGACAGAACAAACATTGGAGAGGTGAGATGGAACCAAATGGCGGAACAGCCAGTTGTATAAAGAGCTCTATAGCAGAATACAAGCGATCGCCGGCTGGTGTTATGGATTAACTGGTTCCGTGTTAACGAATGACGGTGGAGGTCTGTGTAAACACCTGCTGATAACAGCAGCTGTTAAAGACTCACAAAAGACTTTAAACGTACACACTCACTGGAACTGTCGATAACTGACGTTCACCAGAACGTCTACATGTTTCAGTCATGTATTGGTCACAAGTTAACACGGGCACCAGTTAATTCGAAACACTGGCATGCGGAGCAGAGCTCACGCCGAGACGTGGCGCTCGGCGGCGGCGCTCCGGCCAGGGGAGCAGCGCTCCTTCAGCAGGTATCATGGAGATGTTGGACTTTATCTGAGCAGAGATCAGCAGATAAACTCTCTGCTCGGCGCTGAGGCTGCTGCAGAGGAAGACTGGAAGGTCCTCGTGAGACTTTGTCCTCATGTCACAGGACGCTGTATAATCCGCTTCACCCAGGGTCAATTCATCGTGGATCGCTTTGTATGCCGTACGTGAATACACTCGCGTTTAATACGACTGTTTACAATTAGATTGAAAAAAAAACACCACGTAAACTGTGCCACAGGGGAGTGCTGCAGCGAGTGCCGTCCGGGGGGAACGCACTGGACGCGGTAGCGCCGCGCACGGAGTTTCTGATGGCCTCCCATATTAACCAATCTGACTGCTGCACACAACGAACAGGCGGCGCCGCCGCTCGCGCTCTGCAGCGCCCGCTCCGCTTCCTTCTATTTTTCAAGTGAGCCGAGAGCGCCATTTGTCAAGCTGGATCAAGCAGATCGGACCAGACAGGAAGTCGGAAACAGAAAAGGCAAGAGAATCCAGTCGATTTTCAAAATAAAATAAATTAAATGACGATTAGTTACATGTTGCTCGTCCGTCTGTAATTTGTCACTTGGGTCTAATCACAAGAGAGATGGACACACACACAGACATAGGCATGTACGCACCCAATTAAACAAACAAAAACACATGAATACACACACACACACACGCACACACACACACACACTCACTTGATGATCTGCCAGTCGACGGTGTGTGTCAGGGGGGAGTTGCGGACGGGGAGGAAGGAGCGGCTGCGGCATCCCGGCTGGACACACTGGGACAGACGGAGTGTGTTCAGGGGCGTGTGTGTTCAGGTGTGTGCAGCCGTGCGCGGCGGGGCGGCGGGCGTGCGCACCTTGGTGGGCGTGCAGTACTTGCCGTGCTGCAGCGGCAGCGACGCGGCGGCGGAGCAGCCCTGGCAGATGAAGGCCATGCGGGCGCAGCGCGGCCGGATGCTGCTGACCCGGATCACCGTCCCCTTCACGCTCACCAGCCGGCCGAACGCCGCGGCGCGCAGCGTCCGCAGCGCCGCCAGCGGCTCGTAGTTATACAGCCTGGCGGGGAGCCACGGGCACGGCGTCAGGGAGGGCCGCCTCGCCACGTGCGTGTGTGTGAGTTAGCGTGCTCGTTACCGTGCGCTGATGTGAGGGATGCTGACGATCGGAGTCGAGACGGGGAGCTCGTCCTCCTGCAGCTCGGCCGCTTGTTTCTCCAAATCCACCGTCAACACCTGGAACACACACACACACACGTCACGGGGGTGAGCGGAGAGGGTGACAGGGTGAGGGGGTGACAGGGTGAGGGGGTGACAGGGTGAGAGAGTGACAGGGTGAGGGGGTGACAGGGTGAGGGGGTGACAGGGTGAGGGGGTGACAGGGTGAGGGGGTGACAGGGTGAGGGGTGACAGGGTGAGGGGTGACAGGGTGAGGGGGTGACAGGGTGAGGGTCTACCTGGTGAACCGCGGCTCCCAGGCAGCTGATCAGCAGCTCCGGCTGCTCCTTCAGCTCGGTGACGATCTCTGGAAGCGCCTCCAGAACCGCTCCGTCCCCGACCAGGTCTGCGTAGTCCACCAGGACGCTGCCCTGACGCTCGATCTCGTCCTGGTCCCACAACACCCGGACGGTCCGTCATCAACACCCGCTTCACAGTCACACACACAGCCGACACACACACCTCCAGCGCAGGTGGCTGACCTTGTCATACAGGTGAATCCTGGAGCTGAAATATTTCTCAAACACTCGGATCTTCTCCACGGCGGGGGAGCTCGCCACGAAGCCTGGAGGCACAGAGACACGTCCAGACGCCGTCAGCACCACGTCCCGCCTCTGAAGACAGCGAGACGGGGCTGGACTGTCCGTCTCGTCGGTGGACGTACCCTCTGTGAAGTACAGGCTCCACCCTCGGTAGGGACAGGACCGGTCCAGAGACGCCTGGAGAGGGACTGAGGAGGAACGACGTCAGCAGGGCTTCATCGTCTGCAGCTCAGGAAGAAGGAAACAGCAAACTCACCTCTCTGTGTGCTCTGGGTTTCAGCTCCTCCTCCTCCACCTCTCCATCCACCGCCCGAACCTCCTCCTCCTCCACCTCTCCATCCACCACCCGAACCTCCTCCTCCTCCACCTCTCCATCCACCACCCGAACCCTCCTCCTCCTCCACCTCTCCATCCACCACCCGAACCTCCTCCTCCTCCACCTCTCCATCCACCGCCCGAACCTCCTCCTCCTCCACCTCTCCATCCACCGCCCGAACCTCCTCCTCCTCCACCTCTCCATCCACCACCCGAACCTCCTCCTCCTCCACCTCTCCACGGTCGCCCCCTCCACCCTCCTCCTCCCCTCCACCCACCGCCTCCTCCGCCTCTCCACCCTCTGTTCCCGCCCCTCCATGAGCCTCTCCCTGAATTCTCGGCACTCATTCCTGAACCAGGCCGCAGGAGGAGAATCGGCAGGACGGGGATCTCCGTTCCGTTCTGGGCCGAGTTCTCTGCTCGGGTTCCTCGTAGAACACAGGTTCTCTTCAGGATGTAAAGAAGACACGGCAGCACTGAGTCAGTCCAGCGTCCTCTGAGACGTTTGTTTCAGTCTCCAGAAGCTGTGTGTGTGTGTGTGTGTGTGTGTGTGTGTGTGTGTGTGTGTCATCACTACGGTCTCCTCACATACACAAAATATAAACTAATGAATATACAATGTAGTAATCGAAGACAGCAGAGGAACAATCCGTTTTTATTCTTTATTTTCGCTATTAATTCGTTGCAGATTAATTAAAACCGTGGCATAAAAACAATACTAATCTATTTAAGCTATTATGACTGTAGCTATGAAGAAAGGAAACTTATATACATTTAATAACATAATATACACGGTCCTATTAATTCAGTTATACAGTGCATTCCGAAAAAATTAACAGCTGTAATAAATACACCCACATTAAGCTTGGGCTAACAGTTCCTAGAAGAAAACTGTCACATTAAAACACGGCCACGGAGGGCAAGTGTGATGAATTAACTTGTTTTTGTATTTTAAACGAGCACAAATTAGCGAGTTGTCTACCAGTGTTTCGTATTAGCTGGTTTCCCTGTTAACTGGTGACCGACGCCCTTTAGCGGTCAGTCAAAGCAGACGGTAAAAAAATAAAATACCACAAAAATCAACCTGCCGTTCAACCGCATGCATGACAGGGTTCCGTAGTCCTGTACCTTTCCTGATTCTTTATTTTATTTTGATGCTATATGGATGTTGGCCATCAGTTAACACGGAAACGGGATAACCCGATACACCAGAACTTACTGTACATATACGATCGGCAATAAACAATGTTAAAACTCAATGGCAGTGACAGCAGATTACTGCACGTTTATTTGCTGAATGGGTGTAATAGATTACATGATGTGATGTCGGAAAAAGTTCCATATTAAGTGAGGAAAACACTAGAATGTACTCACTTGATGCTCCTTGAAGGAAGCGTTGAATTTCCCTCCACAGGAAAACAAACTTCTTCTACTGTCAGTTCAGCAGCTGCGGCTCCACAACGTTTTACTGCGCCCCCAGCGGACACCATCAGTACTACATGCAAGTATACAGCAGCAAGGATAAAAGTCCTTTTCAGAGTGAAAAATTATAGGAACTTTTATTTTTTAAACATAAAAAAATCTGTGGGTTTCTTTCTCTCTGTGTTAAAGGGAAAAAGGGAAATGGGATTTATAACTGCTGAAAGTGCAGAAAAAACCATTTGGATGTTCTTGAAAAACTGCATACCTGCCCATATTATATCCGTACATGGAGGACTAAAATAAGAAAAAATGACACAAGTGTCTCTAAACCCTGCAAGACAAAGCAGGAACAAGGCTTCTGGAGAGAAAACAAACCACTTCTTAAGTTTTATAATGGAAAAAGATAAATTATTCAACATAAATGGATAAATATGGGAACTAAATCAAGAGATTCATATGGTGGCAGATCTCATGAGAAAAACAAGCAACCATTCTGATGAGAAGAAAACAAATAAATAATTAAATAATTAAATAAATAAATAAATGAATAAATAAATAAATAATGAATTAATTTTGAACAAACAAACACATTTACTTGTGAAGTGTCAAAAACAATTGAAACGAGAACGGACGTGGGACAAAAGGTAATTTGTCCGACATGAACATGCAACATTAAATTCACTCTCGCAGACAAAGAAGCCAATCAGACTTTACTGTTGTTTTGTTTTTCATTCTGTTTCAGTACTTTTCAGTTTCAGTTTCTCATTTGAAATGATGAACATATTAGATGTGTGTCCAAAACATAATGTGCTGGACTCCTAGTCCACATGATGCTCATTAAAAAGTGAGAGAATCCTGTCCTGAAGCTTCATGTGTTCATGTTTCTCTTCCTACTTTTCCTTTATCATCCCTTAAACTGTCAGTGACAGCTATTGGCTGAAAGGCAAAAAAATGAATCCTCCCAGTGGAAAGAAAAAAAGAGTATTGCTCCTGAAGAGGGATCAACGTTCAGGATCCTGTGCTGCCACCTTCTGGACACTTTTAGTACTACAGAGAGGAGAACTGCAACTTTCCAAACCTGAAGGAGAGAAATGAAGTCCTGGAGGAGGGAGAGGAAGAGCCGGTGTGAGAGGAGTGTGTGAGGGGTGTGTGAGGGGTGTGTGAGGAGTGTGAGAGGGGTGTGTGTGAGGAGTGTGTGAGAGGGGTGTGAGAGGGGTGTGTGAGGGGTGTGAGAGGGGTGTGAGAGGAGTGTGTGAGGGGTGTGAGAGGAGTGTGTGAGGGGTGTGAGAGGGGTGTGAGAGGGGTGTGAGAGGGGTGTGTGAGGGGTGTGAGAGGGGTGTGAGAGGAGTGTGTGAGGAGTGTGAGAGGGGTGTGTGTGAGGAGTGTGTGAGAGGGGTGTGAGAGGGGTGTGTGAGGGGTGTGAGAGGAGTGTGTGAGGGGTGTGAGAGGAGTGTGTGAGGGGTGTGAGAGGGGTGTGTGAGGGGTGTGAGAGGAGTGTGTGAGGGGTGTGAGAGGGGTGTGTGAGGGGTGTCAGGAAGGAGGTTTGAAGGGGAAGAAAGACAGAATGAACAACTAGAGAAAAATCAATATCTTTCCTGCTGGACACGGTTCTGTTTCCACCTATCCATCCAGTCCAGATCCTCCTGGTCCTGGTCCAGCTCTCACTTCTTGTCCCGTTAAAGCAGAAGTTGTTTTCGAGACACTTGGAGCAGGACGGGTGGCTCAAACCTCCGTATTGTGTTAAGATGTGCAGGTTGGCGTCTCCCCAGGGAACCCCCCCCGACACACACACACACACACACACACACACACACACACCCCACCAGCAGCGCACTGCACAGATCCATGGTGACCCTGGGAGAGCAGCTCAGGTCGATACCTGCTCTCAGCAGGAGGTCGTCACGTCTCTGCAGAGAGGAATGGCTGAATGGGGGAGCTCAGCAGAGGACTGGAAGAAGAAAACACACACGCGCACACACACACACACACACACACACACACACACACACACACACACACACACACAAACCAGCCTGATTGAATCCGAGGACAGCGCTTGATTAGAAACAACAGTATGGAGAGTGGAAACGCTCCAAGGGGAGGGGAGCTGCTTTCTCAGCTGTTCAGACTGTTCGACCCCAGTGTTGGATAACTGCTGACCTCCTCACCAGGGCCTGTAACGCCGGTGGACGAGCCGGTGTGCTACTGAGGACTCCACAGCTCACCTCGAGTCGCCTCCCTGCAGGAAGGCAGCCTGAACACTCCTGCTGGGAGCTTCAGCGACGCGCGCGAACCTCGGCTGTAATGCTGACACAGTTTGGACGGATGACGCTCTTACTGGTCCAGGCCCGGCGCCAGGTGTGGCTGGTCCAGGTGTGGCTGGTCCAGGTGTGGCTGGTCCAGGTGTGGCTGGGCCAGGCCCGGCGCCAGGTTAAACTGACACGACGTGCAAACCGTGCACACTCCTGAAAATGTACAGAAACACCAAAAACAGCAGAAACAGCAGAAACACACACTGAGAGCACAACAGGAAGAAAACTGGGCACTTTACACAGAATCAGGAGTGTTTCTGTCAAACATTTTAATTGACACACTGTGTGTGTGTGTGTGTGTGTGTGTGTGTGTGTGTGTGTGTGTGTGTGTGTGCCTTATGGCTGCATATTACCTCTGGATCCCGGTGGGTCTGTTTCTTGTTTCTTCATCTAAACTAATTTGTGTTTTTAGTGCACACTAATGGACTATTATGAACCACGGGCACATAAAGCGCACCACACCGCAGCAGAACAGCGTGTGTGTGTGTGTGTGTGTGTGTGTGTGTGTGTGTGTGTGTGTGTGTGTGTGTGTGTTGGGGGACACGGTGCACGTGTCGGCCCAGCAGACGAGTTTCCTTCATATCACCCGTTCGGTGCAGTGAGGATGAATGAATCAGTTTCAACTGATTATGTGAAACGAGGCCCTGCTAAACTCATTCAATTAGACTTTTTACATTTCCCAGGAGGCGACAATTAGCGCACAACAAAATATGGCTTTACAAGACCCAGATTACCGTTCTGGAGCAGGAATTAAGTGTTCAATTAACGTGACACTGTAAAGACTTTGAAGGGGAGTGTGAAGCAGGGGTACTGCTGTCTATTAATGCTATTAGAGCTGTGTTTGAAATACACACACACACACACACACACACAAACACACACACACATACACGCAGGCAGAGAGCAATACGCTGTAAATATTCAAGCTACTATAAGATGTATTTCTCATCCATACCGACCTGCTCAGTACATGTTTCCATGTATGCAGACGATGGAGTCATATATCTAAACTTTAAACCAGGAGATTATTACCAAACAGGAGTAACAGAAACCAGAGGGAGCTCCGAAATGCAAACCACTGGATGGGAATGAGATTTGGGGGTGGATCCTGGGACACACAGCAGCACCGTCAGCAGCAGTGGCGGTGGCGGCGGCGGCGGCGGCAGCTGGAGCTCATATAGAACATTCATCCATCAGTACAGGATGAGGTCTGAACCCTCGAGCTGCTGGGACTGGGACCATGTGGCTCCTGAACTGAATGTTTGACGCCTCTGCGGAGGAAGTGGATTTACAAACAGGAAGCACCAAATAACACTCATTTCCTGTTTGTCTTCAGGAGTGACGGATTGTGTTCCAGACCAGGGAAAATACTGAGAGAAGTTTACGGCAGTAAATCAAGTGTGAAGCGAATAAAGTGACTCATGTTCCAGCAGAATGTGGTGAAAGTGGCTCCCCCTGCTGGCTGGATTCAGGTGTTGCAGTCACAACGTGGAGCTCAGTGAATTCCAGCGAGGTGCAGCGATCGGAGGCGGCGGTCCGTCAGGAGATCTGAGGACACGCAGGACGGCCACCTTCAGGGACCCTTTCCATTACGACTGATCGGGCGGGATGGATGCTGGTCAATGAGCCCGTGGACCACAATGCATTTCTGTTTCCGTTGCTGTTAACTGTTCAGCTGCAGTCAGAAAATAATGTCTCCCCGACCCGCCATGCGGAAATAACCACGGTTCAACGGAGTGTGAAGATGTGTTGTTTTCACAGGAAGTGTGTTCCTGATGCTGTTTGGCCTGACGAGCGAGGCTCCGCCTCCAAATGGGCCTGACGAGCGAGGCTCCGCCTCCAAATGGGCCTGACGAGCGAGGCTCCGCCTCCAAATGGGCCTGACGAGCGAGGCTCCGCCTCCAAATGGGCCTGACGAGCGAGGCTCCGCCTCCAAATGGGCCTGACGTGCGAGGCTCCGCCTCCAAATGGGCCTGACGAGCGAGGCTCCGCCTCCAAATGGGCCTGAAGGAGACGAGGGCTCTGCTGGAGGTTCACTCGGTGAGACTGGGGACAGATGAGAAGAGAACGAAACGTTTCTGAGGCCAGTTGTGGAAGAAGAGGAGAGCGGCTGCAGGACTTCCTGTGAGGACGGAGGATCAGAACAGCTGGAGGCCAGAACCCAAAATCATCTGTTCACTTCTGTCTAGTTGTTCCTTCTTGAAGTCGGGTTGTGACAGTTTGACTGGAATTAACATGAAAACGCTGACGGTCACTGACAGGGACCGCCGAACCGCCTCTACATGTCCGTCCTCCTTCAGCCCGGCATGTCCTGAAGACGTCTCAGCACTGAAGGCTAACACTAAACCCTCCTCCAGCCCTGTGGCTGTTTTACCATCTCAGCTCTTTCTGAGTGTTTCTGACACAGTCGGACCAGGACGGACCAGAATGTTCCACCTGTCGCTCTCTTCCGGTGGTTCCTTCCACCTTCAAGCATGCAGCTGTGGAACCAAAACTCAAGAAACCTCATTCGGACCAACATGAACTTAAAGCTAGGGTCGACGATCTTGGAAAACTAGCATGTAGCACGAATGTAGCATCTCCCCAAGGCTCCGCCCAGCTCCCACCCCATTGGAGGAGCTCCCGTTGGGAGCGAACGCACTGGACGTGGAAGCGCCACGCGCACGGAGTTTGTGATGGCCTCCAATGTTATGAACCTTTCTGACTGCCGCACACAACGCGCACAGCAGCGCAGCGCGCCGCTCCCTTCCTTCTATTTTTCACGCGAGCCGCGAGCGCCGAGAGCGCCTTGGCAACGCGCTCTGAACCAGGGCCAGCGCACGCCACTGAAATGAACGCAGGGGGCTGGTAGAACGGCGAAGGGATTTGATTGGTTTCTTAAGAGCGGTCTGCGCCTTCCGATTGGTCGGAGTTTTTACTGTCCTTTGGCCGCTACAGTGGTCAGATTTTTTCCACACCTTTTTCCGTCCACATAATGTATTGACTTCTCCCAGGAGGCAGGGAGCATTTCACCCAGTATGACAAGAAGAGCTTTTGGACAACATCGTCTACCCGAGCTTTAAGAGCGACAGGCCGATGTCTGAACTCCCCTTTAGTCCAGAATGTTAGAGAAGGCGGAGACTCGGCTCTCAGCTCCGTTACAAACCCACGTCGGGGCTGGTTTCAGTCAGGGTTTCATAGACCCCGCTCTACAGAGACTGTTCCACTGAAAGAGTCCAGAATCCTGATGTCTGCCGACTTGCGGAGACGGACAGTGCTGGTCCTGGTGGACCTGTCCTCGACCTTTGACCCAGTTGACCTCCAGATCCTGATAAACAGGCTGCAGGACCTGATAGGCCTGTGAGGTCCAGGATCCAGTGGTTCTCCTCTCATCTGGCTGGTCGGAGCTTCAGTGTGTCAGCAGCCTGCAGTGCGGTGTTCCTCAGGGCTCAGTTCTGGGACCCCTCCTGTTCCTACAGCATGTCCTTCCTCTGGGTCAGATGATCCAGCAGTTCAGTTCAGTTCTTCATTCAAGCCCTTGGAATCCCACAACCTGAGCTCCTTAGTGACCTGCTGGCAGGGCCGGCTCTAGGCATAGGCGAACTAGGCGGCCGCCTAGGGCGCCACGTCCCGAGGGGGGCGCCGCGGTCATACAAGGGGCGCCACGACGCTCTGTTTTCCTTTTGCCCCGCTGTGTAGCGGTCTGACGCACCGCGCTCCTCGTCCTCGGCGCTGCCCGGCACTGATCGGTATTGTTCGGCATCGCTCCTCAGCACCCCCCCCCCCCCCCGACCCCCCCCACCCCACCCCACCCGCTCAACAAATGTCGGGACCTCTCGAAAAACACGCTCCCAAGGGGCGCTCGTCTCGGGCTCGCCTAGGGCGCCTCTGAAGCCCGGGCCGGCCCTGCCTGCTGGTCCCAAACCAGCAGTGGCTCAGAGACAGCCTCCAACTAAACTCAGGAAAACCAGAGACCCTCATCATGGCCCCGGACAGAACCAACCCCACTATCGAGCAGCACCTCGGTGACCTGAGAACCTCAACCAGAACCGAACTGAGGAACCTCGAGGTGACCTTTGACAGCATGTCTGTAGACCACCAATCAGGACAGCTGGTTAGAACCGGTTCCTTCCAGCTGGTTAGAACCGGTTCCTTCCTGCTGGTTGGAACCGGTTCCTTCCAGCTGGTTGGAACCGGTTCCTTCCTGCTGGTTGGAACCGGTTCCTTCCAGCTGGTTAGAACCGGTTCCTTCCTGCTGGTTGGAACCGGTTCCTTCCTGCTGGTTGGAACCGGTTCCTTCCTGCTGGTTAGAACCGGTTCCTTCCAGCTGGTTGGAACCGGTTCCTTCCTGCTGGTTGGAACCGGTTCCTTCCTGCAGGTTGGAACCGGTTCCTTCCTGCTGGTTAGAACCGGTTCCTTCCTGCTGGTTGGAACCGGTTCCTTCCAGCTGCTCAATAGCGCTCAGCTCAGACCCATGGTGTCTGAGAACGAGCTGGAAATGATCATTCATGTGTTCATCTCCTCGGCTGGACTCCTGCAGCAGGCGTTCACTGCCTCACCAGGAAGAGCTGCTGGTCTCCAGCTGCCAGGCTGCTGACCAGCGCCACCTGGAGGTGGAGGCTCCCTGCTCCACCTGGACGTCCCACATCACACCTGAGTCAACATCCGTCCACTGGCCCCCTGCTGTGTTCCCTGTCCAGCTCGGCCCGGAGCCGGAGGTCCTCTGATCAGAACCTGCTGAGAGTCCCTGGACTGGTTTTAAAACCAGGGGTGACCGCTGGTTCACGTCCACCGCACCTCGCCTCTGGAGCCAGCTTCCTCCACACCTGCTCCTCCTGCTCCTCGCTCTCCTCCTGCTCCTCGCTCTCCTCCCGTGGCGTCTCCACTGAACTGACTGCGTCTCCTTCAGGCCGCTAGGTGCTAAACGCTAAACGCTAAGTGCTAAACGCTCAGCCTGTGCTCCTAAACGGCGAGCGGCGCGGCGGAGGAACCGCGGTGTGAGGGTCTGAAGCCGGCTGTGCTGTTCCGTTGTGTTTGTTTTTGCGGTTCCGTTGTGTTTGTTTTTGCGGTTCTGGCTTTGAGCGGCGCCGCTCTCCCACGGCGCCTCGCACGCCGCCGCCGATGCGGTGTTTACGGCGCCGGGCCTCGGGCAGACCGGCTGATGGATGGAGCCGCTCGGCTTTCTCCTCACAATCCGCCTTCAAAGAAACAGATCGATGGAGAACAGAGGAGTGAGAGGAGTCAGCCGCCGCCCGACGCTCTGATGTGTTATTTTGTTGGAGGATTGTGAAATCAATGTTTAGCCTTTGGTGCAGAAAAGAGCAGAATCGTGTGTGTGTGTGTGTATGTGTGTGTGTGTGTGTGTGTGTGTGTGTTCTTGTATTTCTATCCTTGTTGGGGCCAAATGTCCCCACAAGGATAGCAAAACGTGGAACGACGTGCCTTGTGGGGACCTTTTTCCGGTCCTAAGTAGGAGAAACAGTGTTTTCTTGACCATGTTGTTGTTACTGAAAAAAGTAAAAGTGCAAAAACATTTCTTTAGGGTTAGGCTTTGTTGTGGTGTGGGTTAGGGTTAGGGTAAGGGTTAGGGTTAGGGGCTAGACATGAATGGGAGTCAATGGAAGGTCCCCACAAGGATAGAAATACGAGACTGTGCGTGTGTGTGTGTGTGTGTGTGTGTGTGTGTGTGTGTGGCAGGAGCTTTGCAGAGTTAAAGTCCATCCAGGAATAAAGAAACTCACATTTCAGCCTCCTGCTTGCAGAAACAAACCCAGCGTTCAGTTTTCCTCCTCAGCTCATGAAGGTTCTGGATCTTCACGGACCTTCTGGGCGTTCTGGACCTTCAGGGTTTCCTCCTCTCCTCGGCGGCGGCGGTCGTTACCGGAGCAGTCCGGTCCGGTCCCGCAGAGACGAGCGACGCTTCAGCGACGAAAACGACAAACGACAGAAAAGGTCGAACCAAACGTCTTTTTCTAACATGTGAGAATCCAAACCAGTCCCACTGTCCAGAATTATGAGGAAAACACGCATGATCTTGGTCTCAATATATAGCTAAGATCTTACAGAATACAGTTCCAGTGTCAGAAACACTGTGAATTTTAACATGCCTGAGCAAGTTTTGATAAAGTAGAGGAAAAAAAATTACATTTTTTACCCTCGCCTAAGTTTTATTTTTCAGATTCCACATTGAAAACACCATGATAAGAATGAAGCAGCCATAATGATCCGCTGCCTGCATTCAGCAGCTCCTGGACTACAGCTGGACCAGGTTTCATGAGAACAGCACAAAGCACAGAGATTTAATAAAGCGCGTAGTTTGGATAGAACCAGCAGAACCAGGAGAACCTCCATTTGGCCACTGAGACCAGCCTGTGCCAAACTGCACTAAGTGGGTTTTGAACTTGTTTGAAAGGAATCTGACTTTAAAATACTTTTAATTTCCACTACAGGTGTCTGCATACGTGCATTGCAGCCTTTGGCTCTGACATTCAGCCACTATATTATAAGATTCTGCACAGTTTTGAGCATAAACTTGTAATTGTGAACAGTATAAAACATTTTAATGAATGACTGAACCACAACATTTAGTTTACAGTTGAAATATATTTATAATATAATCACTCACACACACACACACACACACACACACACACACACACACACACACACACACACACACACACACACACACACACACACACACACTGCTGCCACACTGTGGAGAAGCTGCAGTACCACTCCCTGCCTCTGGAGGGCAGACTGACTCCACAGAAAAATAAAGAAATCAGCGTTTTGATCTTTTATTCCCTCACTTTTATTTCACCCGAAGTCTGCTTTGTACTTCTTACACACACACACACACACACACACACACACACACACCACACACACACACACACACACACACACACACACACACACACACACACTAAACCACTACAACACCTAAAGTTTTATGATTTCCCTCATGAGGACCTCAATTTTTGTCCAGCGACTCGTGTCCCTGCAGGTCAGTGTGCAGTGTGGTTGATGTTCCCACCAGCGCGCACACACACACACACACACACACACACACACACTTCCAGGAGGTTGTGGTCCCCACAAGCAGAGGAAACCCCTCTCAGTTCATAAATCCCTCCTGCTGTCTACAGCAGCGACACACACTAATTTTCAGCCATGCACAGAAACACACACACACACACACACACACACACACACACACACACACACACACACACACACACACACACACACACACTTTGTGTTGACCTGCATTGCTTCCTCCAAACTGCGAACAAACTGAAGCGTACTGGACGTTAGGAGGACCGCCGTGTCCGTCCCTGGAGGACCGCCGTGTCCGTCCCTGGAGGACCGCCGTGTCCGTCCCTGGAGGACCGCCGGGTCTATCACACAACGCCGCAAAAAGATATTTTAAGACAGTCAGTAAATGCATTAAAACAGTGGACGGAATTAAAGCTAGGGTTGGCGATCTTGGAAAACTAGCATGTAGCACGAATGTAGCATCTCCCAAGGCTCCGCCCAGCTCCCACCCCATTGGAGGAGCTCCGTTGGGAGCGGAGACGCAGAGACGTTCCGCGCGCAGCACTTCCGCGTCCAGTGCGTTCCTGGCGTAACCTGTCCTCAGCGCTTCGTTTCTTCATTTTTCTTTATTTGCACTACGCCAAGGTATGGCGCACTCACCGGTAAGTAAAGCCCCAAACATTCTTCTCCACCATTCTGCAACGACGCTCCGTCCTTCTACGCCGCACCGAACCAGGGTCAGTGCACGCCATTGACATGTACGCGCAGGGGGCAGGTCGAACGGCGAAGGGATTTGATTGGTTTAAAAAAAGGTGTCCCGTCAAGACGATTGGTTGCTGTTTTTCCCGTTTTACTCCTGCTGTAGGTAGCGGATATTTTCCAAACTACTTTATAAACACGCTATGAATTGTTTCCCATCGGGTCATAAAGATCATTTTAACCAGTATTTAAAAAAATGTATCTCATTCAAATCGCCAACCCGAGCTTTAACAAAGTTGTCATGGCGTAGATAATATAACATTGAAATCATCTTACCTTCACGCAGAATCGGCGTCTTCCATGAACTTGATTTGAAGAACTTTTAGAACTATGTACAGTCACTTGAAGGCAGGTCAGCTGGCTAATGCATGGACGAATCAAATCTTCCCAACAGCTGCCGGGGAGGTTTGAAGGCAGCGGACGTCCATCCGTTTCTGCTGAGGCCAGAGCGCACATGAGGCTGGAAAGGAGCCGAGATCCCAGGCGGTTTCTTGTGTCATCCCTCAGGAGGGTCACTTGGGAGAATTCTCGCTCAACGTGAGTATTTGATATTGGCAGAGCGACCAGTCTGATCACACCGAGAGCCAATTCTTTGAAACACTGGTTTCCTGCGGCATCTTTGCTTTGCTTTGCAGCATCTAAAAAACCGCCAGATGTTGGGAAAAGCAGCCCAAATATTATAAACCCGCCCAATGCATTTTCCCCGCCAGATGTAATCAAAAGTAGCCCAATTGGGCGGAAAACCGCCCAATCTGGCAACACTGATTAGACTCCCCAATGCCCCAGAATTCCTGAGCACAAGTTTCAGGAAACGACTCAGAAGGTGCAAATTTACAAAAATGCTTTGGCTCTATCGCCGTGGAAACGGACAAAAAAGAGACTTTCTGGGAACTCTTGTCCTGGTCCCCAATCTGGTCCTCCTCTAGGCCCTGATCCTGGTCATAGTTCTGCTCCTGGTCCTGGTTCCGGTCCACATTCTCCTGGTCCTGGTTCTGGTTCCAGTCCAGATCCTCCTGGACTTGGTAGTTTTAGAGTTGACAGTCAGCGTAACAACAACCCCACTCGGTGTTCTGTCCAGATGAATGTCTGAGTTCTCCAGCGTTCACGTTTAGAGTGTGTGGTTCTCCGTGTTCTGCAGTGTTAATGTTTACTGTTCTCGTGTGTGCTTTCATTATAAAAATGACCAACCAACATGAAAACGACACCGTTTCCAGTGTTTCTGCCGTTTCCATGGAAACGGACAGTGACGAGACAAGGTAATGAAAACATGACAGTTGGGTTGACATGACCGTTTCTCATCAAACGTTCTGTCATCCGGGCCAATTCTGGAATAATATGAAACCCGGAGACCCTGGTTCTGGCTGTCCTCGGGTTCTTTCGGGTTCTATCAGGGTCTTTCGGGTTCTCAGGGTTCTATCAGGGTCTTTCGGGTTCTCGGGGTTCTCCTCTGGAGGGACAGTCTCTTTTCGCAGCTGCTTCTCTTCAGGAACTGTTGCGTCGTGGAAACCAGCCTTTCATTTTCACCTCTTTGGAGACGAACTGTTGCATCGCCATGGCAACGGAATGTAGGTCAAGGAACACCCGGCCAGCCGGAGACCTGGAGGTGTTTACCTGCAGCTCCATGTGGGTCTCTTCACATCAGCAAAAACACACAACTGAAGAAACTACCTCACTCTCAACCTGTTCCCCCTCTGGGCCCTGTTCTCCCAGTCCAAAGGGTCCCGGAACTCACTTCCTGTCCAGCTGATCCCAGCTGATCCCAGCTGATCCCAGTCCGGGTCTGATCCCAGTCCAGGTCTGACTGCTCTTCAGGATCAGTTCTGTGACTCAGTGTGATCGTCTCAGAGACGTCAGCTTCTTCATGGGTTTAAACCTGCAGGGGCTTCTCAGTCCTCCAGTCCCAGTCCTGGACACCTGCTCCTCCAGGTCTGGTCCTCCAGGTCTGGTCCTCCAGGTCTGGTCCTGGACACCTGCTCCTCCAGGTCTGGTCCTCCAGGTCTGGTCCTGGACACCTGCTCCTCCAGGTCTGGTCCTCCAGGTCTGGTCCTGGACACCTGCTCCTCCAGGTCTGGTCCTCCAGGTCTGGTCCTGGACACCTGCTCCTCCAGGTCTGGTCCTCCAGGTCTGGTCCTGGACACCTGCTCCTCCAGGTCTGGTCCTCCAGGTCTGGTCCTCCAGGTCTGGTCCTGAACACCTGCTCCTTCAGGTCTGGTCCTCCAGGTCTGGTCCTCCAGGTCTGGTCCTGGACACCTGCTCCTCCAGGTCTGGTCCTCCAGGTCTGGTCCTCCAGGTCTGGTCCTGAACACCTGCTCCTTCAGGTCTGGTCCTCCAGGTCTGGTCCTCCAGGTCTGGTCCTGGACACCTGCTCCTCCAGGTCTGGTCTTCCAGGTCTGGTCCTCCAGGTCTTCCAGGTCTGGTCCTCCAGTCCTGGTCCTCCAGGTCTGGTCTTCCAGGTCTGGTCCTCCAGGTCTGGTCCTGGACACCTGGTCCTCCAGTCCTGGTCCTCCAGTCCTGGTCCTCCAGGTCTGGTCCTCCACTGTCCACTTCAGAGCCTGTTTTCATTCCTCCTCCTCAGCAGAGTTTTCCCTCTGAAAATCCAGATTTATTTCCTTAGTGTCTCTATGAGCATTTAGAGAACTTCAGTAGAAGAACAAAGCAGCACTGAACCAGCGGGGTCGGCGGTGGCGGTGGTGGCAGTGGCGGCGGCAACAGCAGTGGCGGCGGCGGCAGCGGTGGCGTTGGCAGCGGTGGCGTTGGCAGCGGTGGCGTTGGCAGCGGTGGCGGCGGCGGCGGTGGCGGCGGCGGCGGCGGCGTGATTGGACAGTGCGGAGAGAAGACAGGCTCTGCGACAGGATTGGGGATCAGGCGAGGACTGGGTTGCCTCCCTCCTTCGTTCTCTGGTTCCTCCTGGTTTCGTCTGCTGGACGGACAAACGAAGCTCCGGCGGGAGAAATGAAATCAGAGGACGAAGATCGTCACCGTGAGGAAACGAGCAGCGAGCGTGGAGTCGACTTCAGCGGAAACAATTCACAACTGACAGCGAGAGATGAGAACCCTGCTGGAGAGAACCCAGAACCCGGAACCCAGAACCCGGAACCCACAACCCAGGACCCGGAACCCAGGACCCAGAACCCAGGACCAAGAACCCAGAACCCAGAACCCAGAACCCAGGACCCGGAACCCAGGACCCGGAACCCAGGACCCAGAACCCAGGACCAAGAACCCAGAACCCAGAACCAGGAACCCACAACCCAGGACCAAGAACCCAGAACCAGGAACCCAGAACCCGGAACCCACAACCCAGGACCAAGAACCCAGAACCCAGAACAGAGACCTTTAAACAAACAACATCAGTTCATGTTTAGCTTTAAATTTCAGGATCTGACTTTTCTCCCTGTTTCAGCACAACAAGAACCCTGTAGAACCAGACCCAGAGGAGGCTCTGCAGAACCAGACCCAGAGGAGGCTCTGCAGAACCAGACCCAGAGGAGGCTCTGCAGAACCAGACTCAGAGGAGGCTCTGCAGAACCAGACCCAGAGGAGACTCTGCAGAACCACACTCAGAGGAGGCTCTGCAGAACCAGACTCAGAGGAGACTCTGCAGAACCAGACCCAGAGGAGGCTCTGCAGAACCAGACCCAGAGGAGGCTCTGCAGAACCAGACCCAGAGACGGAACAGGGACCTCTTCTGAAACAAAAAGCTAACGATGCATTTCATTAGAACGTCGTGTAAACGGAGCTTCAGAGTAACTCCTGACCTGAACGGTCAATCCAGAACTCTTCCTGAAGGAGACGAGGAGCTCAGAGCTGGTCCCTCATGACGGAGGCCTGGAGAACCGAGCAGTGATCCGGTTTCCAAAAACAGAATCCAAACAGCCTCCTTCTGCCCCCGGTGGACGGCTGCAGTACTGCCCCCGGTGGACGGCTGCAGTACTGCCCCCGGTGGACGGCTGCAGTACTGCCCCCGGTGGACGGCTCCGTCTTAACTCTGGCTGTGTTGGAAACCGCATACTGCCTCCTACATCCTTCCATACTCATACTACCCATCCTGCATCCTGCTTACTCAGTCCATCAAACAGTATGCAAAGCGTTTACACTACAGCATACTACCTAATAACCCATGATGCATTGCACTCCCCCCTGAGCAGAAATCGACCTGCTAAAGCTGATTTCACTTTAGCTCTAAACTCTTCAAATGTAGAACTTCATCCAGATTTTTTTGTAAATTAGGCGACAAAGTGGTGGTTCAGAGCCGAGTGTGTCGTTTATTTGTCCGAATACCAACCGTTTAATATTTTGTTCGGACGAATTTGGCAAAATTTAAGCCAGCCGCAGTGAGCAACGCACTCCCGGTAATTTTCACCAAAATAAAGCACCCCTTTCCCTTTCTCATGCAAAAACACCTCAGTGAAAAATCTGTGCTTTTACTTTGAAAACAAGAACCCAACCTTTCAGCAATATATCTCGCTTAACGTCGCCGTTTGGACCGGTGTCCCGTTAACGGACCAGTTATTATGCCAATTATGATGCTTTACCGACGGAGAGTTTTTTTCGGCTCTTCAACAAAGATCGGCTCGCCGTTTTCGGTGCATCATGGTCGCTTTCAGCATGGACTTGTTGTCAGATGTGTTTTTTTTTTTTCTTTTTTTTAATCAATGGGTGCGTTTACATGCAGTCAATAACCCTTTCTTAACCAGAATATTAGCAATAACCCGGTTGCGCACAGCCATGTAAACACGTGCAAAAACCTGAATATGCTCATATTCCGGTTTTTAAAAACCTGAATATTACCCCTGGGTTACTCCTTTTCTAACCTGAATTTCTGGTCATATAAACGCGCATCGGAATATCCCGGTCGAAAGGGACATGGAATACTGCTCTGCGCATGTTCTACCCGCAAGGAATCTCGGTCATTTGAGTCCAGGAACAACTTGTGACACAGTTTAGCTGCTACTAAGTAAATAAAATGTGCCAAAACGATCGTTCAGTTCTTCTCTTTTACTGAAAAAAATGGTGCATCGCATTATTAAACATATTACCACGTCTCGCTGGCTTACTTTTTTTCTAACAACATGCAGAGAGAGCCTGCAGCGCCCTTCTTTTTCTGTGGTGTCTGTGTAAAATAAGGTTGAACATGCAAACAGCACACCTAGTGGCATAAAGTGCAAATGCAGTCATGGCGTCGTCTGTGCTCCGCGGTTTGAATGGGGAGATCCCTGATCATGGTCACAGGAGTAACTCTGTCTGTTTAAGCAAGTAAACGGGTTATTTCAAATGATTCAGAAACCGGAATATTGACCTTAACCCGAATATTGAGTGCATGTAAACGTAGTCACTGTAAATCCAATCAGAGATCTCGTAACATAACATACCTACGAGCACAAAAATTGGAGGGAAAATTATATCTAGAACCAAACTCAGCTTGGTAAATGTACATCATTAAGAAACAGTCATTTTTGTGAACTGAATAAAGTTTATTCAAATGTCCGTCGTGTTGCATCTTGGGTAATTTCTGCATCCTCAATAAGTTAGTGTGAGTAATTGGTTAAGTACACGGTTTCGAACACAGCCGCTGTGTTTCCACCGGAAGCATTTAACGCGACAGCATTCGCACGACAAAAGAAACCGCGCCACGCTAGACGCACGAGTGTATCGCTGGTGTGTGAATTCATTCACGTGACAAAATCACGCCGTGCTGGACGCTCGGGTTTTATCGCTGGTACAAATATGAAAAAAAACAAAATATCCTGCAGAAACATGACGCCGTCCTCATCACCGGCTCCTGCAGCAGTGGGCAGGATTCTTCTGTTTGTCCCACAGTCCTGTGTGCACCCGGCTCTCTCTCTCTCTGTCTCTCTCTCTGTCTCTCTCTCTCTCTCTCTCTCTCTCTCTCTCTCTCTCTCTCTCCTGACCGATGGTGTGGTTTTTGTTTTTTTTTGTTTTTATGATTGTTTTTACTGTTCAGCACTTTGCATTGTTTTTATGAATACGAGAACTGCTTTTACAAATAAAGATTGGGATTGAGATGCTCCGCCCACCGCCGTGGCTGCTCTGTGTTTGGCATGGGGAAGTCAGCGTCGGCTGCAGGAGCTGCGCCCTGGACCACGGCCGGTTTCCACCAGAAGTGGTGAACAAATGAAATCGTGCACACTGCTCGCCGCTCGCCTTGGCATCGCGCCAACTGTTCTGCGAGGTCGGAGCCCTGCTGCCCTCCGTCAGCACGTCCGTGAGGACCTCCACGCTGACAGGCCGTCCTGGCGCCAATTCGCTTGAAAAGTTGGTAACGCTTCCTTTTACAGTACGGTAATTACCATGTATTAACATGGTAATTGCAGGGTAAGTACCATGTAATAAGGAGAAGTTACTGTAAAATTACCATGTAATTACAGGGTAACTATGTTGCTAATTACCTAGTACTTTTAGAGTAATTACCAAGCCAATTCCAGGCAAATACCAAGTAACTACCTGGTAGTAAGTATTAATTACTGGGTAATTATAATGTATATAGCAACTATGTCGTTAATTGCCAAGCACTTACTAAGTAATTGCTAAGTAATTACCATGTAATCAATGGGAAATGTAGACTTTTTACTAGGTATTACTAGGTACTGCTAGGTGTGTACGCTAATGTATTTCCCTATTAGTCAAGCGTGTTTTACTACTTACCTGGTAACTTCTTAGTATTTCCCAGTAACTACAACATTTACTTAGTAAATACGGTTGAACTGTAGACTACTGCAAAAAGAAGTGAGGCCTGCTTCCACACTATTACCTGGTAACTACTTATTCGTTACCCAGGAACTGCAAAAATACCTACCTGGAAATTACATAGTTATTAAAGTGGATTTGTACTGTAAAAGGAAGTGAGGTCTGATTCCATGTTATTACCTGGTAATTACTCAGTATTTAGCCTGTTACTTGGAAACTTTCACATACCCCACACACTTGCACCAAAAATACAGCAAAGCCGTCAGTGTCTGTGATCCAGTGTCTGAACAGCACACTGTATCTGTCAGGAGATCAGAGTTTCCATCAAAACCACCATCACCAGCCATCACATTACATGAAGATGAACGCAACACACAGCGAGACACAGCGAGACACAGCGAGACACAGCGTTATAGATCTGTTACAAAGAACAGCCTTAAAAACAACACCCTGACAGAGGACACTCTGACAGAGGACACCCTGACAGAGGACACTCTGACAGAGGACACCCTGACAGACTGTCTCTCATGAATGATTGGCAGAGGAGTTCCTCTTCTCCGCCTGTATCTGGGAGGAATAATGAAACGCCGGCGTTCAGAAGAAGCCGTGATAGATTCTTTACTGTTCTTCAGCTTGAAGACTTTTTCTGCCTGTCTCCTCCTGCGAGACATTTCACTTCCTGTTTTCTCTTCTCTTCTCCGGCGGGTTTAGACGTGCAGATCTTATCTGTTTGCACTTAAATAAAGTCAGAAGAATGAAGTTGGTGTGGAGCTGGAGGACAGCCCGAGGTCCGGCGGTCATGGATTGAAGTCGAGTCTTGTTTCCTGGCGAGCAGCAGCGTCCGTGTCCCGCCTGCCCCGTCCGTCCTCCGCTGAAAGGCTTCTCATACCGCCGGCCGGAAGCCAGACGGGCTGCGGCTGATAGAGGCACAGTGGGTTCAGGTTCAGCCGGTACACCTGGCCCACGGTTCCAGTCCTCAGGGTGCCTTCGGGCTCCTGATGCTTCATTTGGAGCCCTGGAGGTCGGAGGTGAAGCGGGGGTCGGGCTGTGGGTTTGAATCCTCAGAGGCGCCGGGGCTTCTGGGAGAAGGAGAGTAGATCTTCATCACATCTGATCCAGCAGGGAAACACGGTTCAGACTGGAGCCAGAGGCGGTGAAGAACGTCTGCAGTGGCCCAGAGCTCCTCACATGACCTTCAGATGACCTTCAGATGACCTTATCCAGGACTCTGCTCTTACTGTTTCATCCTGTCGTTCTTGATCTTTCATCGTCTGTGGTTCTCGCTGTCCTGACGTCTCCCTCCATGTTTAAACCGGTTCCTGAGCAGAAGAGCTTCAGGACGCGTTTTCTCTGTTTCCATGGAGACGGAGTGGAGCGTTTTCAGGAAGTCGCTCCATTGCCGTGTGAACGGACACTGACCGCACCGAACGCTGACGCTCTTTCATTTCTCCCTCCTCCAGCAGAGCGAGTGGCCCCGGACCGGAGGCGGAGGCGGAGGCGGAGGCGGAGGCGGAGGCGGAGGCGGAGGCGGAGGTGGAGGCGGAGGTGGAGGTGGAGGCGGAGGTGGAGGTGGAGGCGGAGGCGGAGGCGGAGGCGGAGGTGGAGGTGGAGGCGGAGGTGGAGGTGGAGGCGGAGGCGGAGGCGGAGGTGGAGGCGGAGGTGGAGGCAGAGGCGGAGGCGGAGGCGTAGGCAGAGGCGGAGGTGGAGGTGGAGGCGGAGGCGTCTCCGTCCGGGTGGAGTTCAGTCCGGAGCTGCCAGACTCGGCCGTAGTGGCAGTAGCAGCAGCAGCAGTAACCCTGACTCTGGTATCGGCAGCGGTATCGGTGCGCTCCCTGTCAGAAACTCGCTTCGTGCTGCTTTGAACCAAACGAAGTGAGCTGACAGAGAATCTTCCTCCTGGCGTCAGTTGAATGACAGGAGGGATGCTGTGGAGGCCCCCCCCCCTGGGACGGACCTCCGTCATGGGAGGCCTCCCCACCCCACCCCGACACAAACACACACACACACACACACACACTGGCTGGAGGAGACTCAGAGATCGGCGTCTCTCCCAGCAGGACGGTTCCTCCTCTGCTCCCCTCCCTCTCTCTCTCTCTCTCTCTCTCTCTCTCTCTCTCTCTCTCTCTCTGTCTCTCTTTCTCTCTCTCTCTGTCTCTCTCTCTCTCTCTCTCTCTCTCTCTTCTTCCGTCACTCTTAGAGCCGTTGCTTCTATTTTCTCTCTGCCTGACTGACCTTTTCTCGTGACCTTTCTCCGTGACCTCTGGTAATCCTCCCACCTGCGGTTCTCCCCCTCAGCCGCCAGACCTTTCTGTCATTTTCTCCCCGGTTCATCCTCTCATGCCCCCCCGTCTCCTCAGGTGCTTTTCCTTATACCCACCCCCCCCTCCTCCCACCCCCACCTGGTGCAACCCTCCCACCTCCAGCAGCCACTTCTCCTCTCCTCTCATCTGGCCTATGATGGTGTTAGAGACAGACCGATATGGTTTTTTCAGGGCCGATACCTGATATTTACAGCCGATATTCGTTTGCAGGACAAGTGAAAATAAAGATGCCAAAATTTTGAATGGTTCAAAGCCTCTCAGGCTTCCGTAGCTACTTCCTGTTTGTGTTTTGTCGGCTAACAGCAGAGTTTTCAGAGTTTAATCTGTGGCTCTGAGCTCGTGTATCTGTGGCTGTGCAGCACTGGCAGGCAGCTCTCACTGCTGATTGGCTGTGGGCCCTGCCGGCTCTGGGCGTACCCAATCAGATGGTGCTGTGGGCGGGGCGATGGAGAGGAGCCTCCAGGCAGAGAGACTAAGGCTGAATCCCATTTCACCCCTTAGCCCTTCCCCTCGGCCCTTCCCCTCGTTTTGCGCGTTCACGTGGAGGGGTAGGAGTGTCCCAATTGTCATTATGACGGAGGGGTAGGGCCAAGAAAGAGGGCCAGTCACCCCTCCAAAAGGAGATTCTCGAGAGGCACACTCCAAACGGAGGGGTATCGGCCGATGGCGAGGGGCGCTTGTTCTTTCAGCCTAGATCATGCCTGGCGGGCGGGGTTAATTCACTTCCGCATTGACGGGAGCGATCGTTTCCACACCCGCGCATTCCAGGCGCATTCCAAACACAACAGATAGACGATTATTTTCAATAAACTGGTTTCTTCAACACGGCCCGCCTGGAATGCGCGGGTGGGAAACCCCCGCCAATGCGGAAGTGAACTAACCCCACGGTCCAGGCGAACAAAACAAGCGCCCCTCGCCACCATCGCCACTGGATGACAGATTTCTCAGAAAGCCTTCCAAGATCGGCAAGATGGCGGCGTCCGCAACGAAAGACGTTCATAAATGTCAGTATTTTGTCAATTAATAAAGTTTTAAAATGTAAGAAAAACATTCTTATTCGGCAGATAATTGTCGCATCTGCCTACGTCATCGGCAGCGGCGACTACTGATGACGTACGCGATTGTCGGAGGGGTGTCCCAATTCGGAGGGGTTGACTTTCTCCCCTACCCCTTAGCACTCCGTTTCATAGGCGGAGGGCTAAGGGGAAGGGCCAAGGGGAAGGGCTAAGGGGTGAAATGGGATTCAGCCTAAATCATCCAGGTTCATACTGATCTCTGATTGGCCGGTGGATTAAAAACAGGGCCGGCGCCGAAATGCATCACAATGCTGAATATCGGCGGCCATATTTATCAGGGCTGCCGGGTTCTTCACCACACTGGTTTAAGGTTCCTGACAGGATTTGAAAACTTACTGAAACAACGGTGGAAAAACATCTGTTGCCCCAGAAGAAGCAGAAGCATCTGGAATGACGCAGGACCGACCACAAGACCGGTCAAGACCACGACTGAAGGGACAAAGACCGAGTCAAGACCGCAACCAAGACCAAGACCAGTGCATCCCAAGAAAAGACCAGGACTTATGTGCTCAAGACCAAGACCAGAACATAGTGAGACCAAGTCAAGACCAGAGTCTTGAGGGGTGGAGACCGAGTGAAGACATTACTAGAGCCATTATCTGGTGAATCCTGAGAGGTGCAGACATTTGCCAGGACCGTCTTCAGTGTGAGGACTGACGGGACACCGCCAGGGCAACAGGTGGATTACCGGAGTGTTTCTGTCCCGCTTCCTGTCAGCGAGACTGAAGATGTGAAAGTGGGCCGTGGTGCCGCTGCGAGCCGACAGACGAGTCGTCTTTGATGTGTAAAACATGCGTGTTGAGCAGATGTTTTCCCAGAATCCTTTAGTGTTTACATCAAGGCAAACATCTCCGAGGTGACGAGCGAGCAGCCTCTAATCCCGACTGTCGCTGCAGTTAGAGGGTCTGGAAGTGAGAGATCACTGTACTGGAGCCTCACTTCCTGCATCCCAGCCTGTGTGTGTGTGTGTGTGTGTGTGTGTGTGTGTGTGTGTGTGTGTGTGTGTGTGTGTGTGTGTGTGCATCATATCAAGGTTGTCCTCATTTTCAGTGCCTTTGCAGAGGTTTGTTTCTATAGATGAAGCGATGTTTGTTGGAACAGTCTCTCTCTCTCTCTCCATCAACGAAGTGAATCAGCAGAGGTCAGAGGTCAGCTAACAGCGAGTGCCAGTTTCCCTACTGGATTTCCCTACTTGGGGAAAACAGACGCTTGATACCAAATGCTAATGCTAATGCCAGTGCTAATGCTGGTGCTAGCTACGTAGCACAGGATGGGCTCTTCCTCTGGTGGAGGGAGTAACAGAAAGCCATATGTAGTTGTGCAGAGTGAATTGAAAGCAAGCTACCCCCCCCCCCCCCCCCCCCCCCCACCCCCCCGCTGAGTTTCCATTTGGCTCGCCGCCCCACGCTGTTTGTCTCCGGCTCTCCTCTCTCTCTCTGCACTTTCTGCAGCAGCCTTGCTTTTGTGAGCATTGATGTATATATTTCACTCCTTTTAAAGGTTCCCTATCTACCCCCCCCCCCCCCCCCCCCCCCCCCCCCCCCCGGCTCTCAGGTGTGTTATTTATGAGTCAGCCTGCCGGCCTGTGAACGTCTCTCCCTCCATTTTATTCTCAACTCCTTCAGAGCTCATTAGACTGTGAAGGGCGATCTCACCCTCCACCACAAAAAAGAGAAAAGAGCCAGCTCTCCCCGGTCGGACTTTTCCTCTTCGCTTTCCTTCCACCTGGCAGCCGAGCGGCGTTGGCCGTGAGCTCTGTGAAGGCGGGATCTGATGCTTTGGATAACGCGGCCCAGCGTCACCGGGAACAAAAGTGACAAGAAAAATACCGGCGGCGGCGGCGAGCGGACGGCTCAACCAGCCGCCGAATCATCAGCAGTGTCACATCTCTCGGCGGCGAAGCCGCCGTGCATTTCAACAACCCGGCAGCAGCAGCGCCGGCACAACTGCAGGAGGGGAATTAACGGCCGGCAGCACCGCTGGACCTCAGCCTCCCATCACAGCTCTGAGAGGAAGACTGAATAACACCAGGACAAATACAACACACTCCACCTGACTTATTGACTTATTCTCAGTATTTAATCATCTTCTCATATTACTATCATGCTCAGGGATGCGGGGCGTCTGGTCTGACACTGGGGTGACGTAGCACCGACTCAGGCTGATGGAGGTGACGGAGTGTAAAACCGACCAGCTCAGGTTCCCTGCTGGTGGAGAACAGTCCAGCGCTTGGAGCCGACGTCCGAGGATCAAAAAGTCACGTCGTTTAGAGCCGGATGTCCCTCCGCGGTGGTGGAGAGACCCTGGTCCAGGTGGAGGACTTCTAGTGTCTCAGGGTCCTGTTCACGAGTCGGGATGGGTGGAGGAGAGGCTGACAGGAGGGTGGAGCAGCTGCAGTGATCAGTCGTGGTTTTGGTCCGTTGTGGTGAAGAAGGAGCTGAAAGGAGAAGCTCTGGATTTACCGTCGGTCTACGTTCTTCCCTCAGCTCTGGTCCTGAGTCTGGGTCAGGACCAGAAGGACCGGGGTTCTTACCTATAGAGCTCGCTGCACAAAACGAGCCCCAAACTCTGCACAGCGGCTCCTCTGAGCCAAAGCTGGGACCTCTACACAGTTTGCGAAGGGAAAAGTGTGTGTGACTCTGCGGTCCTCACCGCCTACAGAACAGCTGCCGTCCAGGACCGCACCACTCAGAAACACCACGAGGAGACGAGAAAGCAGAAGGAAACGGAATGAAAGTCCTTTATTGTCCCGCACGGGGAAACTGCAGGGTCGCAGCGGCAAGAAACGGAGAAAGAAAAGTAGAAAAATACAAAACCCAGCCATACAAGGAAAAGTTAAATATCATCTGTATGTAAAATTAGATATAATTACATAACAGAAATATACTGACGACACAACTAATTATTAAATATAAATTATATATAACAGAAATACAATCGAAGACACATATAATTAAGTAATAGATATAAGCTGACAGATATAAATCAAATATAATTTACATAACGATCCAAGACAGATATAATGAAATAAATAACAGATATAAAGATATACATTAGCAGAAACAAAGAGATAATTACGATATACGTTCAGGACGGACAGATATGAACACTATACTGATAACAGATATAAGCTCCTTATAATTTAAATCTACATGTCAGACAGAGTGAGTGGTGATGAGCACATGAGGGGAGACACTGAGGAAGTCACGTTCAGAGGCTTTGGAGTGTTTCCATCCTGAACCCTCACCTTTCTACGTCTTCTACAATAAACACTCCATCAATGGTTCAAAGGGAGAATCAGACACATCACGGAATAAAAACTCTACAGTGTCTTTGTCTCTGCTCTGCAAACACACACTGTCACTAATGACATAAGAATTCTCATGATACACACTTCAAATTGTTCTCAAAAATTGACACAGAAAGTGTTTGCTGTGTAGCCACGGCCATGTCTGACCTCTGAACCCGAATCCTCCGGGTTCTCAGCCTCTCTGAGCTGCAGCGGGTTAAACCTGTCGACTCCAGAGGAAACCTGCTGTGATGAAGCCTGGACGCTCCATCAGGCTGTGAGACCAGTTCACTACATTTTTATGTTAAGTCTTTGTTTTAAGGTGTTTCTGCCATGTTGAGACTCTATGAATTATTTCAGCTCTCCTTCAAGTGGGACGCTTTCCTTCCCTCCAGCAGTAGAGTCCCGACGGCTCTGGTCCTGCTCCACTCAGTGTCTCCGTCTGTCCCTCCACTGCTGTGTCCTCCAGAGAGGACGGCAGCCCGGCTGTCCTCCTCACCATGAGGGCCCAGCATCAGCTCAGACCTCCACAGCAGCAGGTCCTCCTGCGGCGGCGTCTCGGCTGCCGGAGACTCCGGTTCTGCAGCGAGACGCCGATCGGCTGGAGAGGAAAAGCTGCGTGACTCTGAATGTGCATTAAAGAGTAAACGCCATGATTCTGCTCACTGCTGCTCGTTGGGCCGATCAAAAAGTGTTTTTCTATCATTTTCCTTCGTTTCTTTATGTTTGGAATAAGATTCAAAATGTTGCTTTTTTATATATATATTTATTTGAGAGCTTCAACCGCAACCCGCCGAATGTCATTAAAATCTTAATTTTCCGACTCGTCCTCCGCCCGGTCCGCGGTTATCTGCAGGCTCCGCTGCGCTGCGCCCTCTACTGTACCCACATTTCATTCATGAGTTCATCTGCACACCATATATGGTGCCAGGGGGTGGAGTTGGGGGGATTGTGGGCGGGGTCGGCCACCGTCACGTTCTCCGCAGGATTTGAAACCATTACTTGGAAATTGTGAACAGCTGAGCTGCGGACTTTTTCTTTGGCTCCGAAATTTTTTTTGCAGACAGAAGTCTGCGTTGCGTTCCCACGCACCATTATTGTCAGATGTTCCCACAGAGTTTCAGAGGTGAGGCCCCAGACCCTGAGACAACAGACTGAAATGGCTTCCTCTGTAGGGGGCTGGACTCCCTTAGAGACAGGGGGAGGAGCTACGTCAGCAGGGAGGAGCTACGTCAGCAGGGAGGAGCTACGTCAGCAGGGAGGAGCTGGGAGTGGAGCTGCTCCTCCACATGGGGGGGAGCAGCTGAGGAGGCTCAGCATCTGTTCAGGATGGAGCCTCCTGGAGCCTCCCTGGGGAGGAGTTCTGGACACGTCCCACCAGGAGGAGGACCCGGGGAAGACCAGGACACTCTGAGACTCGGGACTTAGGCAGAGTTTCCTCCTCTGGTTCTTCTTGTTGCACGGACCATCGTGCACCGACAACATCATGCAATTACAGCAGCCGTTCGCTTGGGGGCGCTGTAGGCTGACATGAACACTGATCAGACAGGCAGAAGAAGAAATCCGGCTCATCTGATTGGTGCCGACAGAAACCATAAGTCCCGCCGCAGCAGCTGGCTAGCGGCTAACGGCTAACCACATAGGACTGATTCATAGTCTTTAAGCCACCTATCAATGAACGCTCCATGTCTGACCTCTGACCTCCAGACAGGCTCTGGCTCTTTCTTTGTGCGTCTGCTTCTTCCGACTGTCACCGCTGGTTTTCTTTATTCTGCTGTTCAGACGCCCTGAACTCCACACAGGTTTTACAGAGCTGCTGTGACAGAGCCCTGTGTCTCTGGGCTGGACTGGGAACCACTCTGGATCGTCCCGGCAGGGCTGGAGGACGAGTCTGGGGACAGGGGGTCTGGGGACAGGAAGTCTGGGGACAGGGGGTCTGGGGACAGGAAGTCTGGGGACAAGGGGTCTGGGGACAGGAAGTCTGGGGACAGGGGGTCTGGGGACAGGAAGTCTGGGGACAGGGGGTCTGGGGACAGGAAGTCTGGGGACAGGGGGTCTGGGGACAGGAAGTCTGGGCGTCCCCCTGCTGGGACTGCTGTCCCTGTGCTAGCCCAGCGCCTCAGCGTTATTGGTGCGGCGTCTTCCTGTGGAGCCACAGCGGCGCTCGGACCGCCAGGCTCAGTCGTCCAGTCACGACGTTGACTATCAGAATCGTTGGCGACTGATTTAACAGCCGGTTTTATTTTTCAAAGCTTGTTTTCCTCTGTGAACCGCCGCTGGGCCGTCCGCCTGCCTCTGTCTTTAAGCTAACTGGCTAGCTGCTAGCAGTAGCGTCAGCAGTGAGCCGCTCACCATATCATGAGTGTTCTCCACCGTCGGAGCAGATCCTCTCCACAGCTGGAACATCTGCTTCAACAGAGAACATGAAGAAACGAGAACGTTCCTGAATGACCACTGACTGTTTATAAAGGTGGGCGGAGCTAACGTGGCGTCTCCCACAGCGTCCTGAAGCTCAGCAGGTCGTCTCCATGCTGAACACTGTAGACCAGGTGTAATGTGATTGGTCCAGCCGGTCACATGACCGTGTCAAACGGACAGAGGAGCAGCTGTGATTGGCTGATTGATGATGAACTTTAAATCAGAAAATCAAATCAACAGACGACCGATATGAAAATCAGAGTCTGATCCAGAAGAACCAGAGACCGAGATCAGGACCGGTTGATTCAACCCCTGAAATTCAACATTTCTGAATGAGTTCTAAAAGGTTCCTTATGGGTTCCAATGGGACTCGGCTCTCCTGTGAAACCAGCATCACCTGCTGGAATGACAGCTTTCTGCACTTCAGCATTAAAGCTCGTGTCCGGAGTTTTGAAAGAGAGAAGGTTTTTTTTAATCCAATGTCTGGAGGCTCCGCCCTCCCTCTGCTTTCATGAGCGACCAAGCCACGCCCCTTTAATTGTGCACGCTATTATCTGTCGGGTGAAAATGAGAGCCTCCGAGTCCTGCAGCATCCTCCATGTTGAGCTGTTTCCGGTGGATGTTCAGCAGACGGTGGATATATCCGAGGTGAGCGGGGGCTGCTGCGTTGCTAACTCACCTCTGCTGGGCGAGCGGCCGTGCTCTCTGGCTGCGACGCTGCGTGCACACCTTGATTGACAACACGAGAATGCGGAAGTTCGAACTCTATTGGCTGACGCTGACCGGCGCTTTTTCGGATAACATGGGGGTCTATGAGACGAAGGCGGGGCTCATAAATACATTTTTATATTGCTTTATGCTGATATTATATTATAGTATCGAACCAGACTGACACATTTAAGCTCTGTTGAAAAATGATACATACGTTGGAAACGAACGGAAACTCCAGACACCAGCTTTAACTTCATGTTGGATATATATGTGTGTATTTATTTATTTATTTATTAGGGGTGCAACAATACACAAAATTCGCGGTTCGGTTCGATACGTTTCTGTCACGGTTCGATACTTTTTCAATACAAAACATGATAAATTTTTAATGGCCTTTTTTACTTGTGGTTTATTAACATCACCAACTTTTGTTTCAACTCAAGAACACATTTTCATTCAATTCAATTCAATCTAGTTGTTGGAGTTAAACCAGGCACATTATTCAGTGCATACTTAGAATCATAGTAAACAAAAACATCACCATGTAAAAATAAGTAAAAAAAGAAATGTATCTAATAGAGAACTCTCTCATCTTATGTGGTGCATTCTTAGCAGCAGTGTAAATATTACAAAGAACTAGCTCCAAAATATATTATGAAACACTCTAACAACACAGCATCAACCAAATGTAGTACTCTTCACTCGAGAGTCACTGATGGTGTATTTCTATTTTTGGCAGAATATAAAACAGATACACCCAATCCCTGACATGAAAGCAGTTTTAGAACCACTGGCTAACACATTTTCTTCTGTGCACACTCAGCAGCATATAAAACAAACAGAGCACCATTCAAAAATAAGGATAATAAAAAATAAACCTATCTGAGGCAGAACTCACCCATCATGCATTCTTAGCAGCATAGTACATATTACGAAGAAATGATTCCTTACAAAATAAAAGCTACATCACACCCGTCTTCTGGGGCACATTCTCAGCAGAATATGACACAAAAAACAGATCCTTATCAAATAAACCGGTCTCTGATGGAGCCACACCACACCCATCTTCTACAGTGCAGCGAGTACGCCTGCCAGCATGTAAAACAAACAACGGAAATCAAAGGACCACCTAAAAAAACAAACAAAACATTTTACTCAATTTTCATGTTTTTCTTCAGAAAAATGAGGATGTCCACATTTTCTGCTGACAGTACAGATCTGCTTGCTGCGACAATGTCACCTCAGAATAGCCTTTATTGTCATCGCAACAAGTTACCAAAATTACAAGTTACAACGAAATTACTTGGGTTTTAAAGACGCCCAGGCAGCCAATCACGGCGCTCCGTCTTGAAAAAGAAACAGAGTTAGAGAAACTCAGATAGAAATTGGGGGGGGGGGGGGGTAAATAAAAGATACATCAGTTCAGATCTCGGTTCCAAAAGGGAGTCGTGATTAGAAGTGAGAGACCAAAAAAAAGCCAACCTGAACACAAACACAGTGAGACACGAGAGACAAGCTGCTATCAGACTAGCAGATCAGCGGTCGCAGCTATAACATCAGCAACACGTCTTCACCACTAGGGGGCAGCAGAGAGGTGTGGTGGAGACGCTGAGAGTGGGGGAGGGAGTGTGTGTGGCTCATCAGTCCAGGCAGTGTGTGTGGTTTGGCCCACCTCCCCTCTGAGCTCCAGCTCGGATGGTCGCTGCTGGACGGCCTTGAACGAAGCAGTCCAGAGGTGAAGCTGGGTTGCAGCTGAGAGTGAGAGAGGGAAGGTAGAGAGAGCAATCAATGTGTCCTTGAGTCTTCAGGGAGATGTTTAGTCCTCCAGGGTTCCAGACGTAATCAGAAGGTCTCTTGTTTTGGTGGAAGGAGCCGTTGGACCGTCCTCTGCTCGGTTCTCCACATTCCAGACAGAAGCTGGTTTAACCCTCTCGGTGCTGGGGACGTCCAACTCGCGTCTCAGTCGTCCATAACCCAAACTGTCCACCTTTCAAAAGAGTTCGCACCAACAGTCAGTCTCAGCTTTTGTCCGTTGATTTGAAAAGACCGTCCTCCTTGGACGTCTTGTGGCAGCGGTCTTCTGAATCCTCCAGAGGATCAGGTCGCAGCACCGGCCAATCAGCAGCAGGCCGATCATCATAAATCCAAAAATGTAATCATCCACAATGACCTTGATGGACAGGGGTGCCAGGCATGTGACCCCCCCTCCACTTCCCCCGGGCGTCCATCACATACCCAGCATGCCGAGTCCCGTCCGGACCGGCAGGATCCCTGCTCCTCTGCTCTTTGTTGAAAAACTCGTATCAGTTGCGTAGAGAGATCAGCTGATCAGCTCCATGGTTGATATTTGGTTTGTTCGAAAAACCAAGTGGAGTGATTCCTCCAGTAAAACAGACGAGACAGAGAGCAGCAGGGACCAGAGGGAGGGAGGAGCCAACAGGGCCTCCTCCGAGAGCCAGCAAAGATGTGTTGAAATTACCCTTTCACTGGGTACAGGGGTTCCAGGAACAGCCAAGTAAAGCTGTGCCAACAAGGCAAGGTGAGGGTACGAGCTGTGATGTTTCTTCCACCATCTCAGTGGGTTACCATCGGTGGGAAAGCTGTCAGCTGATTGTACAAGTTCATCTCTTCCTCTGCAACGTGGTCTGCAGACCTGGGTCTTGGCTGCTGGGCCATGAACTGTTCTCCAGACAACTCCTTCAAGGCTGACTTCTTCTCTGGTGGTGAGGATGATGAATCTGATGAGTCTGCTGCTGGAGTCTCTGAGGAGGTGATTGCCTCTGTGGTGCGTAAGGCTTGGTGCTGAGGAGATATAAACAACAAAAAGAATGTGTTAATGTTAACAACCAAAATAAATATTTAAATAGTGTTTCATTTTAATCATATTAATACAGTAGAAATATCAATCAATCAATCAATCAATCAAATTTTATTTCTAAAGCGCCTTCCAACTGCCAAACGGAGCACAAGGCGCTTAACAGAGTAAAACAAAATAAATAAGTAAAAACACTTTAAGAAACAAAGTACTAAAAGGGGCTAAACATCAAACGCTAAATGAAAAAGGTGCGTTTTCAGATGACATTTAAAAACATTAAGTGCAGTGATAGACTTTAAATGCAGAGGAAGAGAGTTCCAGAGCTTCGGGCCAAGAACAGCAAAAGAGCGGTCACCAAACTTTCTATATCTTGCCCTGGGGACAACCAAGGAGGTGTGGCTTGACGAGCGTAGAGTCCTGGCAGGTTGATAAATTTGCAACAGCTCTGAGATGTAAGGGGGGGCATACCCATTAGTAGCCATAAACACAAACACCAGAATCTTGTATTGGACTCGGAACCGCACCGGAAGCCAGTTGAGAGCCTGAAGGACCGGAGTCATGTGTGAGTATTTTGAGGAGTTGGAGATGAGACGAGCTGTTGCGTTCTGAACCAACTGAAGTTTATGGAGGAGTGAGAGATTCAGTCCAGCGTAAAGGGCGTTACAATAGTCAAGTCTTGAGCTGATGAGAGCATGAGCGTCTTCTCTAAATTTGCCCGAGACAAGAATGGCTTAACTCTGCTCAGAAGCCTTAGTTGGAAAAAGCCCGCCCTCACAACAGAACTGATCTGCTTTTCAAAGTTAAGTCCATTGTCAAAAATCACACCCGATTCCTAACAGCAGAAGCAAATTGTGGGGTGGATGAACCAAAATCTGGGGAACTGTAGGTTGGGTCAGAACTGAAGTGGATATATTCAGTCTTTTCCTCATTCAAATGAAGGAAATTCTGTGACAACCACTGTTTGATGGTGTGGAGACAGTTATTGAGGGGATCTAACGCAGAGCGATCATTATAGATAACTGGAAGATAAATCTGGAGATCGTCTGCATAAAAGTGAAATTGGATGTTGTGACTGGAGATAAGTCGACCAAGCGGTAGCATATATAATGAAAACAGAATGGGACCAAGGATAGAGCCTTGAGGCACTCCAGACGAGAGAGGAGCAACAGAAGACGCAAACTCATTTATATGTACCGTGAAAGATCTGTTTGAGAGATAAGAGGAAAACCAGTTGAGAACCGCACCCTGCAGGCCTACAATGCGTTGAAGTCTGGAAATGAGGATGGAATGATCCACGGTATCAAAGGCAGCGGTTAGATCTAATAACACCAAGACAACAGAACTTCTGTTGTCTAGAGCTGTCAATATATCATTATGGACAGCGCAGCGCAGACTCGGTGCTATGTCTCGACCTGAAGCCTGATTGAAATTTGTCCGCAATGCCATTAGAATTAAGGTGAGAGAGAAGCTGTGAAAAAACAAGCTTCTCCATCAGTTTGGACAAAAAAGGCAGGTGAGAGATAGGACGGAAGTTAGATAAGAGGGAGGGATCCAGACCGGGTTTTTTAAGCAATGGTTTTACGATGGCATGCTTGAGAGCAGCTGGCACAATGCCCAAACTAAAACAGCTGTTTATGAAGGAAACAAGGCATGGGCCTAAGATGTCAACAGCTTCCTTCATAATATCAGTGGGGACAGTGTCGAGTGCACAGGTTGAAATAAACAATTTCTTTAAAAAAAAAAAAAAAAAAAGATTTGTTCTTACTTGTTCATTTCTCACCACAGTGTCTGAGGTGAGTGCTCCATAGACTCTCTGGTGAGTGGCTTCATCCAAGAGTTGCAGGGACTTGAATCGTGGATCCAAAGCAGTGCACTTGTGCAGGTATTCCTGAAGGGAAACATCTGTGTGTCTGCTCCAGGTCATTCCTGACGGCTTTTTGACATCTCTTCCTGCTGGGCTGTCATCAGACTGTGTCATGGAGTTCAGGATGTTCATTTTCAGGGGCAGAATCATAGATGCTGTGGGAGATGATGCCTCACACATCATGACTGTCACAGTTCTCAGGATTTTCATGACTGCGACAAGATTTTCAGCTAGTTTTAGGTCGTCCTGAGATAGACTCTGAATGTTCTTCATGCTCCTCTTCACAGTGCTGTCTGCCATTGCAGAACAAACTGCTGACTGCTGTTCAATGTATCTCTCCAGCATAGCATGGGAGGAGTTCCACCTCGTTGGAACATCTTGGATGAGTTTGTTTGTTTTCTCTTCAACAAGTTGTTTCCTGTTGAGCTTCTGTGAAAAAAGGTGACCATTTTTCTCACCTTGGCTAGGAGATGGGAAACCTGCTGCACTGCCACTCCTTTCTGAGCAGCCAGATTAACTGTATGAGCAAAGCATCCAATTTGTGGCCCTAACCCAGCAGCTGTGACAGCATTAACTATATTCCTGGCATTGTCAGTCGTCACTAAGTTCCAGTCTTCCACAGCATCTGCCAGACCTTTGGCTAAATCGTCAGTGGTGTGACTGTCGAGGAGGCGTGTCTGAAGCACATTGCTTTTCATCTCCCATTCCGCAGTGATATAACGTGCAGTAAGAGTCAGGTAGCTCTGTGTAGCTCTTGATGTCCAGACGTCTGAGGTCAGAGCAGCAGCAGGTGCTGTGGACACTGCTGTCTCTACTTGTGCTTTTGTCTTGTATAAAGCAGGAACTGCTGTCTCACTGAAATACCTTCGTGAAGGAATTTTGTCTCGGGGCTCAAGTGTCCGTACCATGTCCTGAAACCCGACGTTATCCACAACAGAAAAGGGTCTCATATCGACAGCAATAAAATGAGCAATGGCCCGGTCGATTTCCTTTGCCCTCTTTGAATCATGTGCTAATGGCCGTCTGACTGACCCAGGTGAAGTCTGTAGCATGGGTCTGCCTGGTGTTTCTGTCTGGTTCCACTTGTTTTAACATCGGGATGATGTCGGCGTAGATGTGTTGACATGTTTGTTGTGTTCCCACCAGAGGTGTCAAGGAAGTACTTTCCCATGCCATGGTTTCCATGTACCCAGTCAGCTCTCGAAGAGCTGGGCTGATTGTGATCACCTGGGCCCAGAACTGTTTGTTGCAGGTGATTCAGATCAGCCCAGCCCTTTGTTAACTGACTGGGCACAACAAAAACATGGCGTGGGAAAGTACTTTCTTGACACCTCTGGTTCCCACCGACGTAGTTCAGCATCGTGTTGCACTTCCGACATACTGTTGTGTTTTTGTCCACGACACGCTCACCATCAGGGTCATATTTCACACGGAAGCCAAAG
Organism: Salarias fasciatus; assembly: GCF_902148845.1. Classification (NCBI taxonomy): domain Eukaryota; kingdom Metazoa; phylum Chordata; class Actinopteri; order Blenniiformes; family Blenniidae; genus Salarias; species Salarias fasciatus. The sequence continues at coordinate 1,014,698 of NC_043757.1, forward strand.
TAGTCCCAACCGCCAGATCTGAATGATTGTGGAGGGTCTTCAGTTTCAGCTGATGGACCAGCATTCGCCACGTTGCAGCATGCTAGCGTATGTAGCTTCTGTCGCA
>NC_043757.1:1019803-1032303 GCF_902148845.1 Salarias fasciatus
ACAGCTGCAGCAGGGAGAGGTGTGTGAGGAGGCGGAAGGTTCGAGCAGCCGGCCGACTTCGGGGGGAAAGGTCATTGAACGGGTCAAGTGTTCGTGGAACAGAGGAGAACCGGCGGAGGACCAGGGGAGTAACAGGTAAACGTTCAACAACAGGAACCAGGAGACGAGGCAATCGAGTATTTGCAGCTGACGTCACACCCCCGGCCTCGCAATGCATGCTGGGAAGTCGCCGCCATGTTGGAGTGAAAACAAACATGACACTCTTTCACTCCTCCAGAGGATAATGAAGTTAGTTCTGGTCAGAGGAGTGGGATGGATGGAAAATGACCGCAGAGCGGTGAGGACATAAAACAGGTTTGGTGAAGAAGAGAGAAACATGATCTGAGCTGCTGCTCTGAGACGTGAAGCTGGGTTCTGGTTGGTTCTGGTCCTGACGGGAGGCGGTCGGTCAGAGAAGATTCTGCTGCTGTCTCCTAAAGTTCCATATGAGACCCAGCATGGAGGAGCAGACGGGTCTGGTTCTGGAGCGTTCTGGGTCTGGAGCTGCGGGGGAGTTAAAACCGGATTTTAAAGTTGTTCTGAACAAACACTCGGAGGTCAGAGTGCAGCTGGAGCCTCAGGCAGGCAGGTTCAGGCTTCTGGTTTGAGACACAAGGTAAAGAAATCCTCCTCACTGCATTTAGTCTCTTTTTACACTGCTGGAAGTGGAGCAGACGGCTGGACCCGGTACCGGGTCCGGTTTAAATGACTTCCGTGATGAACAAGTCCTGGAGTTTAACTCTGACATGTAAGCTAGCAGATCGACACCGTAGACTCTAGAGGAACGCTGTCCGTGTTGTCCCAGAGCTCCACAAGCCGGAAACTAAACACTGTATGAACCCAGGCTCCTGTTCGCATTCATCGCTGCTTTAGCGTTCGCAGAAGAACTGTCCATCAGACAACAGTGAGTGTCGGCCTCCTCCAGATCGGGGAGTTCTGGGGTGTCAGCCGTGGATACGGGTCCTGCTGCAGCCTGGAATCCGTAGTGTCTCCCGGTACCGGTCTTTGTGTGTTACACCCAGATTGTCAGCTTGATCTGACAACACAACAACATCCCTCCTCTCCTCATCAGTCCACATTTTGACCGTTAAAGAACACCGAATGTGTTCGACTCTCTATGAATGAAACCGCGTATCACTTCCTGTTTTCACTCCAACATGGCGGTCGCCAACTCCCGGGTCACGTGATGCAGATACTCCATAACCTGCAGAGCTATTCTTTATTCAGGAGTCTGTTGGAACTATGGAGGCACTAAAGACCAGGGATGGGTACCGGATCCAGTACTGTTCTAGGTAAATTCTGTGGGCACCATCGAGTCCCAATTCACCTGAAATGTTCCAGGTACCATGTTTTAGTACCTGACTCTGAGGGAACGGAACAGTTGGCCATTTTCCATGCTGGACCTGAACGCAACATCAGATCTACAACTTATGCATTCGGCACCACTAGCACGCTAGTACCATTAGCATGCTAGTACCATTCAGCACGCTAGCATCGATTAGCGACTCGTCATCTGCAGCCTGCAACAAATTAACATTTATTACCACAGAAACACACTGAAGTACTGACAGCTGGTATCTTGTAGTACCGGTACCAAGTCTCAGGTCCCGGGAATCGGTACCGGATACCCGACTGAAGACAAGTCCTGACCGGCCGATACTTCCTGATGCCAGTACTCATTGATTCATCCACAAACACAAACGATATGGCAGGAAAACAGCACAACATCAGTCACTTACTGGCTGCAAGATTACCCAGAATCCTCCTGTCAGCAGACAGAGCGCGGCTGCCGCCGACGGTGGTCGAAGCTACTGACAGCACAACCTTCTGAAAAAGCTCCGTCTCCATGGCGACAGGGGGAAATGCTCCAGCCGCTCGCCACGGCCGCAGCAGCTAGTAGTTCTGCACACGCTCAGTTGGTGGTCGGTAGCAGCGTTGACCTCCAGAGGGGTCACGACCCCCCGTGGAAACGCATTTACACAACAGCGTTTTGAGAACAACGTTCGTCTCCACAGAAACGGCAGAAAGGCTGAAAAAAGGTGTAGTTTTCATGTCGGGCCAGCAGCTGGTGCTGATGAGTGGTTTCAAAAAGTTCCACTCTGGGAGCTGCTGTTTAAGCTGTTTAAGCTGCAAAATGTGTGAAAAGGCCCAAAGGTCACGGTGACCCTAACCCTTCTCATTGTGTTTTATTCCACTGTTAAAATTTGACCTGTTGGACCAGGGGTGTTCAACCTGCGGCTCTTCAGTCCATCTGTAGCGGCTCCATGAAGCTTCACCACATGATGCCTGAATAAACATTTAACTTACTTTTAAATTATTAATTGATTTGTCACTCTTGGTTCAAAAGGGATTCAGAACAGGTTCAAGTACATTTAGGAAAAATAGCAAAAACCACAAGAAATGGAGAAAAAAATGAAAGAACGGCTTAAAAAACATGAAATGTCTCCAATTTCTAACATAAGAAAAAAAGCACAGAAAACGGTTTAAAAAGAGATAAAACACCTAAAATTTCAAAACTGTCAACAAAAACAGCTTGAAAAGAACAAAAGTGTTAAAATCAAGTACAGATATAGGTTCAAAGTAATAAAAGGTTCTTTTCTGAACTGTTAAACTGCATGAATGCTTCATCAGATCTATTTGTGTGAAGCTTCCTGAGCTGCTTCTCCCTGTTTTAAAGGTTAAATGTTCTTTATGGCTCCAGAACAGCTGGACTGGCTGAAAGTCACAGAAACGTCTCTTTTGGTCATAAAAGCTGCAGAACGCTGCATTAGATGTAAAAAGTTTCTTTAAAACTTCATCTTCAGCTGCTAAATAAAAGAAAAGACTCATTTTAAAGTAATAAATCACAACTTATCCTCACATGCTCCCGAATGTCACGAAAGTCAAAGTAAATTTAGCTGTTTTCACCTTTTTTCATGTTTTAAATGAGAGACTGACTCATAAAGTCCGGAGGAGGAACTGAACCAGGATCCAGTGTTTCCAGCCGTTTCCAGTGATTGCCTTATTTCCTCCCCTCACATTTTTCTCTCTCGGAGCGCTAACGGGACAGTTTTGTGCCTCGGAGCGGCGGCTCTAAACCACCGAGTGCCACGGGAGACCGTCAGGTCCGCCCTGAGAAATGATCCAATTTCCCTCCAGTGGGTCCAAGAAATGGTCCTCAGTTCCTGCAGATATTTCCTCACAGCTCAGGTTCTGTATCCGCAGTGCAGCAGCGGGCGGAGGGACCCGCCGGGCCGGGGGGGGGGCCTGGATGGCGCCGGTGTTCAGGAGGGACTCACTTCACGGTCCAGGAGCAAGAGGGCCACACTTGAACACGAAAAACTCCAGTCAGGCTGTCGGTCTGATGACCGACGTTCCCCCGCTGGCTGGTGAAGACCATCAGCCGTGGACGTCTTGGTGGAGGCGGTCTTCCTGATCCTCCAGAAGCTCAGGCCGATCAGCAGCAGGCCAGGCTCCTGACCCCCTCCAGACCCCCCTCCAGGCTCCTGACCCGCTCCAGACCCCCCTCCAGGCTCCTGACCCGCTCCAGACCCCCCTCCAGACTCCTGACCCCCTCCAGACCCCCCTCCAGGCTCCTGACCCCCTCCAGACCCCCCTCCAGGCTCCTGACCCGCTCCAGACCCCCCTCCAGGCTCCTGACCCGCTCCAGACCCCCCTCCAGGCTCCTGACCCCCTCCAGACCCCCCTCCAGGCTCCTGACCCGCTCCAGACCCCCCTCCAGGCTCCTGACCCCCTCCAGACCCCCCTCCAGGCTCCTGACCCCCTCCAGACCCCCCTCCAGACTCCTGACCCCCTCCAGACCCCTCCAGGCTAGTGACCCCCTCCAGGCTCCTGACCCCCTCCAGACCCCCCTCCAGGCTCCTGACCCGCTCCAGACCCCCCTCCAGGCTCCTGACCCCCTCCAGACCCCCCTCCAGGCTCCTGACCCCCTCCAGACCCCCTCCAGGCTCCTGACCCCCCTCCAGACCCCCCTCCAGGCTCCAGACCCCCTCCAGACCCCCCTCCAGGCTCCAGACCCCCCTCCAGACCCCCCTCCAGGCTCCTGACCCCCTCCAGACCCCCCTCCAGGCTCCAGACCCCCTCCAGACCCCCCTCCAGGCTCCTGACCCCCTCCAGACCCCCCTCCAGGCTCCTGACCCCCCTCCAGACCCCCCTCCAGGCTCCTGACCCCCCTCCAGACCCCCCTCCAGGCTCCAGACCCCCTCCAGACCCCCCTCCAGGCTCCTGACCCCCTCCAGACCCCCCTCCAGGCTCCAGACCCCCTCCAGACCCCCCTCCAGGCTCCTGACCCCCCTCCAGACCCCCCTCCAGGCTCCTGACCCCCCTCCAGACCCCCCCTCCAGGCTCCTGACCCCCCTCCAACACACTGTGAGGACGACACATTGTATTTGTCTTTATTTTTTATGTTTGCTGGTGAAGTAATCTAAAAGTAACTAAAAGTAATCTGGTATGTTACTTTTTAATTGAAGTAATTAGAGTAAGTTACTGATCACATTTTTTGACAAGTAACTTGTAATTGTACCAGATTACAATTTAAAAGTAACCCTCCCAGACCTGCGTATTGGCCCCTCCCCCCTCGTAGAGTCGCCCGAAGAGTCGTCTCCACTTCCTGCCAGGATCCCAGGATCTGGACGACAAAACGACGACAGTGGAGCTGCGGCGGCGGCGCATGGCGGCGGCGGTGCATGGCGGCGCATGGCGGCGGTGCATGGCGGCGGCGCATGGCGGCGGCGGCACAGCCCGGCTTCCTGGATCGGTTCTCTCCGCTCAGTGGCCCCGCCTCTCGGTGCCGCCCCGATGGCGCCGTGCCAGACGGGCTGAGTGGAACACAGAGTCAGGCTGGCGCCGCGCCGCCGGGTCGCGCTTTCTGATGACCTGAGATTAACTGGCTGGGAGGTCAAACGGGGAGGACGCGACCTCTGACCCCGAAGAGAGAAACCATGGAGAGCAGAGACAGGAGCTGACGGAGGTTCCTGAGGAGCAGGAGGAGCTCCAGCTGCTGGAGGAATACCGACAGGAGGAGCGTGAGGGGTCAGAGGTCACACTGTCCAGCTCTTCTCCCAGCAGGACGGAGGCTCTGCTGCTGGAAGCTTCCAGACCGACTCGTCTCGGTGTGAATGTCGGGGTTCACAGCAGGAAGGCTCCCGGCTCTCCTGGGCCGCACCCATACTGTGGCTTCACCTGCATGGATTTAACAATCAGTAGTAATTAATGATTATCAAGGATAACTATTAATGAACGAGTCTGGATCTGATCCATCAGATGAGCTCGGGGCAGCGGCTGCGGTCAGTAGGAGGAGCCGCTTCGTTCGCTCCAGACAGACGCTGCCTCCGAACGTCCTGGCTCCAGCTCCACGCCTTGTCTCTGTCCTGTTGTGTGTACCGGTCAGAGCGTGCAGCGAGTGAGACACGTGATCAGGGCATGCTCCGCCCACCAGCCAATCATCCCCCCCCCCCCCCCCGCTGCAGCTGATGTGGCAGAAGCTGACCCTCCGCTTCATTCAGTGTAACTGCAGCAACTCGCAACTTCATATTCTCAGTAACGGTAACGGCGTTGAACCGATGGGAAAAGTAATTAAATAGATTATTCGTTACTGAAAACTACTAACGCCGTTATACTCTAACGCCGTCATCACCAACACTGGTAAAAGCCAATTCAGAAAGAGTCACATGACCTGTGTGTCCCTCACCTCAGGCCAGGTGAAGATGTTGGATGAACCAGGTGATGCTGGAGGCTGAAGCTCTGCAGTTCAGTACCAAGATGAACCTCCAGACCCGGACATGACAGCAGTGTGTGTGTGTGTGTGTGTGTGTGTGAGCTCCAAGACACACAGCAGTCATGGCAAATGAACAGTTGCTGTGGGTGTAACCGCGAGTCCCAACATAAAGCTCCTCCTGATTATATGATTTCTGGCTTTATTGATTTGGAGTCCTGGTCCATGATGCTGCAGCAGCTGGCAGGAGGACAGAGAGACAGGAGAGAGACAAGAGACAGGAGAGAGACAGAGACAGAAGGATGTTCTGTCTGGATGTGCAGAACGTTGAGAACCGACCCAGGAAGTCCTTCTCTGTCCCGCAGAGTTGCTGGTTGGACCCCGGTCCGTTCTCAGTCCTGGTCTCAGAGCCGTCCTCTGGCTTTCCAGCAGGTGGCTTCTGCCCCTCTGCTTGCTCGCTTGTTTGTTTGGTTGTTTGTTTGTTGATTGTTGTCGGTGGCGTCTGTCTCGCTGTTGGCGGTTAGACAGTGTTCCGTCCACATGAAGAGTCTCATCAGGGAGGGGCGGAGCTCAGCTCCGTCGATTCGTCGGCATGCCGCTGCTGCCGCTGCCGCCGCTGCCGCTGCTGCCGCCGCCGCCGCCGCCGCCGCCGCCGCCGCCGCTGCTGCCGCTGCTGCCGCTGTACCTTTGGCACTGTGGGCACGGGGCTGAAGTTCACAGAACACACACACACACACACACACACACACACACACACACACACACACACACACACACACACACACACACACACACACACACTCCACATTCAGACGTGTTTCTCTGACGGATTCAGTTGACGGGCTACAAGTGTTCCACTGACATGTTGTCAGGTACATTCAGGTAGTGCGAACCAGTGTGTGTGTGTGTGTGTGTGTGTGTGTGTGTGTGTGTGCGTGTGTGTGTGTTGCCCATAGCAACGCTGTCCTGTGTAGAAAGTGGATGGATGACAGTGTGGAGGTTTGGATAATAGAATAATGTGGAGCTGGTTTTCTGGACCGCTGACGTGGAGCAGGTGTGCTGATCTTCACTCCTTCCTTCTGTTTCTGTGAGCTCGTGGAAAACTCCATCGTTTTCAGCGTTGCTGACGTTTCAGTGGAAACCGACATCATTTCCAAACCTTCCCCCATGTTAATCTCCCTGCAGTTCCTGTGAGAGCGAAGCTTTTCTGACAGGAAGATGCAGAACTGATCCCTTTCCACCTGAAGCGCTGTGCGTCTGGGGATTCTTCTTCTGTGGTGTTTGGATGTTGAAGGTTATGGCTGACCTTCTGGACCGGATCGCACGCCGACTGTCACGGCCGCAGGGATGTACACCGACAGCAGGCCCAGACTTCTAAAAATGGCTGCCTAACCCTAACCCATGACCTGCTGTGGGTGACGGCGCCTGATGATAACAATAATGCATTGGTTTTATACAGCGCTTTTCTGGACACTTAAAGGTGCTGTAGGCAGGATTCCGCATCTCCGCCATCTTGTTTAGGGTTACCTAAGCAAGATGGCGATTTGAAACCCAGCACAGCCAATCCTGTCCTGTTTACTCTGACATCACGCCCTTATGCAAGTTAAGCCCCTCCCACAAGAAAGTGCGACGAACGCCCCTCAACCAATCACGGTTAGAGCCTCAGGGGCTCTTCTGATTGGTCAAAGATAGCTGGAGCTGTCGAGATTCCTTTTCAGCTCAGAACAGAGACAGATGGAAACGCTGCGCCCTCGCGGTAGTGCAGTTATGCTACACTCCTAAAGGATTATCAATGGATACTATAACATTTAATCCAAAGGAAACAGAAAAATTAGCATTGACTAGCAGAATCCTGCCTACAGCAGCTTTAAAGACGCTTTACGTTATTCATTCTCTCCATACTGGGTGGTGGTAAGCTACTATTGTAGCCACAGCTGCCCTGGGGCAGACTGACGGAAACAAGGCTGCCAATCTGCGCCATCGGCCCCTCCGACCACCAACCATTCACTCTCACAACTTTCATACTTAGGCAAGGTGGGTGAAGTGTCTTGCCCAAGGACACAACGACAGTTTTACGCCTGCGGGAGCGGGGATCGAACTGCCAACATTCCGGTTATAAGACAACCCGCTCTACCAACTGAGCTGCTGTCGCCCTACTGTCAGGCGGTCCTGTTCAGGCGTCCGTCCCCTCCATGCTCGGCTGTTCAGGTACCAGACCCAGCCATTGTCCAGATCTTGGCAGTGATCGGAGCGACAGAACCATCCAGTTTGTTGTTGTCTGAAGACGACCGGCAGATTGTCACTGCGTCCCATGATGCCGCCCGGTCTGGGAAGATCGAGGCTCCTCTGGAACATCTGCTTCCTCTGAACTCTGAAAGGCTTCAGGCAGTTTCAGGAAACGGTTCTGCTGGAGAACACAGCACTTCCTGCCTCCACTCTCAAACCCCACGTGGTTGTTGGAGGCTTAAAGCTTCTGACTGGTGACTTCAGGGTTTTCATGTTTAAAGACCAGAATGGACGTTTCCGTCCAGTTGGGCTGTTCCGTCTCTCGTCTTGTGTTTTCTGAGGCAGCCTTCATTACCTGTGACCCTGGAGACTCACAGGAAGTCAGCCAGCTCTTCTTATGCAGGCCTTTTTAAAAGACTAGTGAACAGCTGAAGGTGTTGGGCTTTCTGTAAATCTCTCTTGGTTAAAAAAATGATTCTTTCTGAGTCTCTGATTCACTGAGGATGAAACGGAGGTAGAAAGCAGCTCAGCCTCCAGAAGGAAAGCTTCTCTGGTCATGAGAGGCATTTCTCCAGCTGGCTCGCCATGACTTCGGTTTGGAGGCTTTCTTCTGGAGGCTGAGAGTGGAGGAGATGTGGTGCTGACCGTTGACTTTGTTTGGTTCACCTTCTACTGAGTCACTGCTCCTCATCCTCTTCATCCCCCTGGATTTTGAAATGCTTTACACCTTGTATGTGTCTTTATGTCTTTTATACAGCAGTGTGTGTGCGTAAACACTCTTCATGTTTCATATTTCACCAGCTGGCCTACGTTGACACAAATAGAGACTGAATGAGTCAGAGATGAGAAGTCGCGGTGGGCCAGGTGCCGAAACGTCTCTGGTCACAGTCAGAGCAGGACTGGGATGAGCCTCCTGGTTCCAGACGTGGAAACAGACGCAGACAGTTTCCAGTTTCCCGTTGTGTAAATTAAACTCCCTCCGGCGTTCAGTCGGGACACAGAAAGCAGGTATCCTGAGGACAAACATGCTACGTCAGTGTTTTTTGTGTGCATCTATTGAAACGAAGCGTCTTCAGTGCTAGAACGGCTCTAACACCTGTTTGTTTCAGAATAAAGCTTGTTCCCTTCTCTTTATACCTCCAGCAGCTCCACAGACACGATGTTCAATCAGCCGACTTTCACGCCGTACAGCAGAACCACGGCGGTCCGTCTGTCTTTTGTTAACTCCGTGTTATGTAACCATGCAGTTCTCCTCAAGCACATTGAGGATTCAGTAAAAAAATGAAAAATCAAACAAAACACTACTTTAAACACGGTTGTTGCTCGTTTAGCGGCTCTTCACGCTGAAACGTCGGCGCGTTCGTCCCGCCGCTCCACAAAAGGACACGTGTCCCAGCTGTCCCTGCTGAAAGGAAACCAGCGTCCCCCGCACCTCGCTCTGGAAAACAAATCCTCAACAGCCGCGCCTGTCAACAAAACAAGCGCCCCTCTGCCGCTGGGGTTACGGATGACAAGTGCCCCTCAGGTGTGGCTGTCTGCAAATCAAGCGCTCCTCAGCGGCGCGCCGGCGACCGTCTGTGTCTGGAATGGCTGTGAGCCGTCAGCTCAGCGGTAAACCGAGAGAGCCAATTAAATCCCACTGACGGGCGTGTGTGTGTGTGTGTGTGTGTGTGTGTGTGTGTGTGTGTGTGTGTGTGTGTGTGTGAGACGGGTGGAGCTTTCACACTGCTCCCAGCAGACCACAGGCACGTTTGTACTGGTGTCACTATCTGGGTGTGGGTGTGTGTGCGTGCGTGTGTGTGTGTGTGTTTGTGTGTGTGTGTGGTAATCAGTGTTCACTTGCTCTGCTCCCCCCTGCCCGGGCAGCAGCGGGGCGGCAGCGCTCTGGTTTTCTTCCCGCTCGGCTCGACGGAGGCCGAACACGTGACGCGAATCTAAACGGAAAACACAAATCGACACGCCGGATCGCCGAGAGGTCGCCGAGGTCATGGCACACCGCTGCCGCTCGCCGGGAAAACGGGACACACGGTCCAGCTCTGTCCTTTCAGGGTAGAATCACTGAGGCCTGCAGCGGCAGCGTTTCCACTCGGGAATCGAACACGTGTCTGAAAATACACTTCAGTTCCTTCACACTGACACCAGACCGACACCGGTAATCTGATGTCAGAGGAGGAAGATGCTCGATAATCTGGGCCCAGTATTTCAAACATAATCCACCAGGATTAATCCTGGTGGATTGGATTAAACCCAGATCTGATCCCAAACTGGGTATTTCAAACAGCATTTAATCTTGATAATTTAAAACCAGATTTGGAAATCCAATCCTGCCTTTAATCCAGATCTGAGCCTGTCTTGGGTATTTCAGAACTTCAGTCCCAAATCTGGATCAGTTTCATCCTGAAAAACAGCATTAAGTTAATCCACCTCCGGGTCGGATCAGAGTGTGATCCATGTATTAGTTCCACATAGACTCATCAATAGAGAGCTTTTACTGGCATTTCAATCATTAGTATAAAAAGATATTTTTAATAAATTAAACCTCTTCATGTACAGTTTTTTTTGTTGAACAGAAAAAAAAAATCCAAATTTCACAATTGTCAGAAAAGTAATTCAAACAACAAAAATTTCCTCGACCCAAAATTGTAACACCTAAACTTAAAGCGACACTAAGGAACTTTTCAACCTTAATAAAACATTTTAATATCTTTTGTGATGAAACACCGACTCACAGCTAGTTGAATGAGCCTCTGTCAGCCTGAGGGCGTCAGTGTTGCTTCACCTGGACTGAGCAGCTGTGAGGAGGGTGGTAGGAACCCTGCTCACTGAAAACCTCCAGATGTGCGGACTGCTTTACGGCATGCGTCACATCATGATAGAACATTGTTCTGCTCCGGTCACAGAGCTGTTTTGAGCCATTTTGGAGTCGTTTGACTTTCCTGCAGTGACGAAATACAAAACCGTTCATTCCTCTAAAGCCTATAATGACTACATCACGCTGTTTGTTCTGTTTTCTACCAGAAGTAAAAAAAATTGAATATTAAGGCAAAAACATGACACAGATTTTATTCTAATATCACTTATTTGGGAACACGTATCGCGTTTCCTTACGGCACCGACTTGCTTCAGTCTGGATTGACGTGGTAGAACTCTGGCATGCCAAGAAACAGGATCCTTGCGGAAAGAGACTGGAGCTCCGCAAGTGCTCCAGAGCCAGACCGCAACCGGACCGGAGCCGGACCGCAACCGGACCGGAGCCGGACCGCAGCCGGACCGGAGCCGGACCGCAACCGGACCGGAGCCGGACCGCAACCGGACCGGAGCCGGACCGCAGCCGGATCGGAGTCGGACCGCAGCCGGACCGGAGCCGGACCGCAGCCGGATCGGAGTCGGACCGCAGCCGGACCGCAACCGGACTGGAGCCGGACCGGAGCCGGACCGCAACCGGACCGGAGCCGGACCGCAGCCGGATCGGAGTCGGACCGCAGCCGGACCGGAGCCGGACCGCAACCAGACCGCAACCGGACCGGAGCCGGACCGCAGCCGGACCGGAGTCGGACCGCAGCCGGACCGGAGCCGAACCGCAGCCGGATCGGAGCCGGACCGGAGCCGGACCGGAGCCGGACCGGAGCCGGACCGCAGCCGGACCGCAGCCGGACCGCAGCCGGACCGGAGCCGGACCGCAGCCGGCCCGGAGCCGGTGTGCACCACAGCATTGATTTAACGACTACAGATTAGCTGCGGTGTCCGTTCTGCAGCCGGAACGCATCCAGCGTGCATCGGGGGTTAAGATCCACACGGCACACATTCTGTCTCCTGTCTGTGATCCTGTTGATCTTTGGGGCGGGATGGATTTGAAAATCTCAATCTGAGAGGGTCAGGATTATTCTGATCCAATCTATCAAAGTTTTGAAATCCCGGGATAGAAGATCAGGAAAGTGGGATTTGGAAATCTGGATCAATTTAATCTGGATTTAATTTTTTGAAATACTGGCCCCTGATGTAAGGGGAGGAAGCTTCTACGAGTGTGTACCCAAAAGAAACCGGAATTTGGTTATAACTTTTTATTTCTGACATTTCAAAATAAAACACCACCGTCGCCTTCAAAATAATCTCCATCCGCATCAATGCAGCGCTCCAGCCGTGTCTCCCACTTCACCAATGCGTCGTCAGACCCGTGCGTAATTGTGCCATTTTTTGCCGGCTGCAATTTTTCTGTCCCCTCCTCCACATCTGCAAACCGCTGTCCCTTCAGCTGCTTCTTCAACCTGGGGAACAAGAAAAAGTCCCTGGAGGCTTCATCTGGAGAATCAGGCGGATGGGAGAGGAGATTCATCTCATTCTTCTCCAGAAACTGCGTGAGGCGCAGCGCCGTGTCCGCTGGCGCTCTGTGGTGGTGGATCAACCGGCTCCACTCCGCCACGACGCTCTGCTTCCTCCTCACATCCTCACGGAGCGTCTGAGGACTTCCTGTAGTAGTCCTGGTTTACAGTCTGACCTGGAGGGACGGACTCGCTGTGGACGA
>NC_043757.1:1034803-1079803 GCF_902148845.1 Salarias fasciatus
GTGTATTTCATTTCATTTGTTTAAAATCTCTACTCTGATGTTTAAAAAAGGGTAAAAATGAGAGAAACACAGGAAGAAAACACCCTATGCCTTCATTTAAAAGGAAGAATTCATTGGTTGAATGTAATATTAGAAGTGGTATTCATGATGATTAGAATAGTTTAAAATTAATACATTTTGACAAGATAAGCTCTTTATTGTGTAGGACAGCCATGGCTATCAGCATGTGGACTACAGGATTGTGATTTCCTGTTTGATAAAGTATATTCATGTTGTACACCTCTTGGAATTGAGCACTTCACACACTTTGAACTCTGTGGTGAACATTTGAAGACGTTCTGTTTATTTGGAATTGGACTGTAAACCTGTTTTAAACACAGGTCAGGATTTTTGTGATGCTTGGAAAACGTGAAGCTTCAGTTCTGGTGTCCGACGAAGCCGATGAGCGATCCAGCTGACGGCGAGCCTCCAGTCCACCTCCGATGCTTCCAGCAGAACGTTGAGTTCCACCACACCGTCACCGGATTCCGTCAGTCCCACGGACCGACTCCAACGAGAGTCTGCGCCGGATATCCCGGACTACTGACAAACCCGACTCCTGACTTTTACTGATCAGATCCAAAACACCCAGGAACATTCCCAGCGGACATTTCAGTTGATTTATTTGATTTTTTCCTGAGTGAATTGGGCCCGAGGCTTTACTGTGAGTTTTGTGTATTGTTCAGATTATTGTGACACTAAAAAGTGCGGTACGCTGTAGCTCTGCGGCCAGATGGGGGCGCTCCGGGCCTGGTTTGCTGTGCATGTCCTGTCTCACCTGCTGTTTCTGTGCTCCTCATGTTCTCCCTCTGGTCGCCTTCGTTATGTTCCTGATGTGCTCCACCTGTGCTCCGCCCACTGAAGCCCTGCTCCCCCGGCCTGTCTGTCGGCTCCTTGTGTTACCTCCACCCTGGTCCTGATTTACCTCCACCCTGGTCCTGATTTACCTCCACCCTGGTCTTATTTACCTCCACCCTGGTCCTGATTTACCTCCACCCTGGTCCTGATTGACCTCCACCCTGGTCTTATTTACCTCCACCCTGGTCCTGATTTACCTCCACCCTGGTCCTGATTGACCTCCACCCTGGGCCTGATTACTCGAGGACCAGGCTGAGTTTCAAACCAAACGTGTCGAGAAAACTCTGTTTTCTCTGAACATTTAAAAGAAAGTAACAGAAAAGCTTCAGAAAAAGATAAATTCCAGGAAGGAGCAGAGTCTGGAAAGACCTCGATTCAGCCGAAAGCAGCAAGACGAGGAAAAGTTCTGCAGCAAATTAATTAAAGTGGAAACAAACAGAAGCAAGGACGCCGTCCAGAGAGGGACGCAGCGGCGGAGTCACCGTCCTGCTTGGACAAACCGGTCCTCACCCCGGCGTCCCGCCGCCGCCTCGCCTCAGCTCGGTAAATAAACCATCCATCATCGTTAGCGCCCGCCGTCCGGCCAATCACGGCCCTGGGAAAGCTGTTACCGGGCGGCGGACCGGCCCCAGCGCCTCCGAACCATTACTGCTTAAAACACGGCTGCACGTATGTGTGTGTGTGTGTGTGTGTGTGTGTGTGTGTGTGTGTGTGTGTGTGTGTGTGTGTGTGTGTGTGTGTGTGTGTGTGTGGTAATCAGTGTTCACTTGCTTCGTTCCCCCCTGCCCGGGCAGCAGCGGGGCGGCGGCGCTCTGGTTTTCTTCCCGCTCGGCTCGACGGAGGCCGAACACGTGACGCGAATCTGAACGGAAAACACAAATCGACACGCCGGATCGCCGAGAGGTCACCGAGGTCACGGCACACCGCCGCCGCTCGCCGGGAAAACGGGACACACCGTCCAGCTCTGTCCTTTCAGGGTAGAATCACTGAGGCCTGCAGCGGCAGCGTTTCCACTCGGGAATCGAACACGTGTCTGAAAATACACTTCAGTTCTTTCACACTGACACCAGACCGACACCGGTAATCTGATGTCAGAGGAGGAAGATGCTCTTTAATCTGGTGTCAGTCAGTGTGTGTGTGTGTGTGTGTGTGTGTGTGGACCTCAGCTCTAAAACTCCAAGGCCAAAAACAGGTGAAATGACAGGAAATGACAGAGAAACTACAGTGTTTGTAACTGGTGGTGCCGGGAGTGTGGTACTGAGGGTTTGGTACTGAGGGTTTGGTACTGAGGGTTGGGTACTGAGGGTTTGGTACTGAGGGTTGGGTACTGAGGGTTTGGTACTGAGGGTTGGGTACTGAGGGTTGGGTACTGAGGGTTGGGTACTGAGGGTTGGGTACTGAGGGTTTGGTACTGAGGGTTGGGTACTGAGGGTTTGGTACTGAGGGTTGGGTACTGAGGGCTGGGTACTGAGGGTTTGGTACTGAGGGTTTGGTACTGAGGGTTGGGTACTGAGGGTTGGGTACTGAGGGTTGGGTACTGAGGGTTGGGTACTGAGGGTTTGGTACTGAGGGTTGGGTACTGAGGGTTTGGTACTGAGGGTTGGGTACTGAGGGTTGGGTACTGAGGGTTTGGTACTGAGGGTTGGGTACTGAGGGTTGGGTACTGAGGGTTTGGTACTGAGGGTTTGGTACTGAGGGTTGGGTACTGAGGGTTGGGTACTGAGGGTTGGGTACTGAGGGTTTGGTACTGAGGGTTGGGTACTGAGGGTTGGGTACTGAGGGTTTGGTACTGAGGGTTGGGTACTGAGGGTTGGGTACTGAGGGTTGGGTACTGAGGGTTTGGTACTGAGGGTTGGGTACTGAGGGTTGGGTACTGAGGGTTTGGTACTGAGGGTTTGGTACTGAGGGTTGGGTACTGAGGGTTGGGTACTGAGGGTTGGGTACTGAGGGTTTGGTACTGAGGGTTGGGTACTGAGGGTTGGGTACTGAGGGTTTGGTACTGAGGGTTTGGTACTGAGGGTTGGGTACTGAGGTTTTGGTCCTGAGGGTTTGGTATTGAGGATTTGGTGAAGTCTGTCATCAGTTGGCAGCAGCAGGCACAGGATGGCAAGGACGTCATGGAGACAGAACCAGCTTCATTGAGGCACCACTGAACTGGACGACCAAACGAAATCCTCAAAGTTCGGCACCTGGCGTCCTCAGGATTGTAGAAAAGCCCGATCATTCCAATCAGCTGTTGGAACTCAGAGATCTAAACCCTGCAGGGTCCCTGGCCCCGAGCCCTGGAGTCTTGTTAAACTTCATGTTCGATCGATGCGGTCGCTCTCCGTGGTGCTGAACTGCTCTGGATGTGTTGTGTCGTTCTAACTGAGCGGAGACGTTAAGACGGCGTCCGTCAGGCTGATCCAGTAGAACCAGGGAGCTGGATCAGGTCCGCCTGCAGCAGGATGGATCCTCCACTCCAGACCAGCAGCCCCTCCTCATGACAACCCCCCTCATTCCGGTCACAGCATGAAAAACCCAGGTACCTGTATGAAGGGATGAATCATGTTGGACAGAGTGACGACAGGAACGCAGGTCCGGAGCGTCAGTCTGATGTTCAGCTTCTCTTCTCGCTGCCATGACAACCGGTTCCATCAGGCGGCTTCCTGCTGTGAGGAGCTCTCAATCCAGCAGCACATCCTGCTGTGTGTGTGTGTGTGTGTGTGTGTGTGTGTGTGTGTGTGTGTGTGTGTGTGATCCCACCAGACTGTAAAATTCAAACTGCAGCTTTGTTTACATGACAACGTTTCTCGTGGAAACGCATCATTTTTATGTTTCAGTGTTCTGAAAGCGATGTCTGTTTCCTTAAAATGCCTTGAAATGAAGCATGCTCCAGTTGCTACTGCTGTTGTGTGTTAACAATGTGTGTTTCACAGTTGGAACTGTGATCACACGGTGAATTCGACCTCCTGGTTGCGATTTTTTTTGTTTTTAAGCAGCGAGAAGTGCGAGCTGCTGCAGCCTGAAAGAGGCGAGCGTCTCAAACGACACTGTCCTGACGAAATGAGGAACGGCTCGGTGGCGCCGACCGGAGACCGGCCGCACTCGTCCACACGGCTTCCCCAGATCCCGGCCAGAGCAGATCGCAGTGTGGTCGCCATCTGGTGGTGATGGGCTGTAATGAACCTTCACAGAGAACAACACGCGTTTCACAAGGTTCCGCTGCGGGAGCCGTTCTCCGGGGAACACTTGAAGATCTCCGCGAACCAGAACCGTGACCGTGATGGACTGACCTCTGGACAGGAAGTGACCTTCGTCTCTCCAACAGATCGACCTTTGACCTCCAGACTTCTCTTTCTGGTCATGAACACCTCCTGAACCTGAGTCTTGGTGGCTGCCGACTCACCTGGAAGTCGTCTGGGATGAAAGTCAAACTTTATCCAACAGATCTGAGCACAGCAGGAGCTGTCGGCTCACACACACACACACACACACACACACACACACACACACACACACACACACACACACACACACACACACTGTTTAGCATGCAGGCCACAGAACAAGACAATAAAAGGTGGAAGTTTATTTCTATATTCTGGTCGTTTGTGATTTGCTGTGAACTCGCGTCCAGAGAGCAGGAGTGTGTTTGTTCCCGGAGCAGGAGTGTGTGTTTTCTGAGCAGGAGTGTGTGTTTTCTGAGCAGGAGTGTGTGTTTCCGGTGTGACCTGCCGTCTGCTGTTCAGCCACATTCAGATGAAGCAGTGTTTACTGTCTGCTGGGAGAACGCCGCCACCTCGCCCTCTTCCTCTGGTCCAGTCCGGAGGTCACAGAGAGGTCACAGAGAGGTCACAGAGGGGTCACAGAGAGGCTGGTCACCAGGTTCAAACTGCCGCCACGTCCAGCTTCGTCTCACAGGACACACGCTCACTTCTTCTGTCTTCACACAGAACAACACCGTACGGTGGCTGTCAACTACCAAGTCCACGAGAATGTGGAACCTGGACCAGGACCAGACTCAGTGGATTGGAGCCAGGACCAGGAGAATGTGGACTGGGACTCGAGACTCTCTGGAGGAACCCATTGAGGACTTCATGTTCCAGTTGCTCCCAGTTTGCCGCCGTTCGAGGTTCTGATCGTTCTTTTCGCCGTTCTCACCAGGAGACGTTCCGTGAGCGAGTCCTGGTTTCCCGGCAGCCGGAGTGCGTTCCTCCTGTCGGTGGTGGTCTTCACCTGAACCAGCTGAGTCCTCCTGTATGGCAGAGCAGAACTGGATCGATCCGTCTGATCAGAACCGGGTGAACCGTGTGAACCGTGTGGAACCGAGCCATTCTCTCTGGTCTGCTGCAGCTCAACAGAACGTGAACACCAGCGTTCTGCTCAGTCCTGACATGAGACCCCGGGACAAGAGGACAGAGTCCAGGAGGGCCGTCCAGAGTCCGGGTGGGCCGTCCAGAGTCCAGGAGGGCCGTCCAAAACCCGCTGACGTGTTCTGGTTCATTTAGGGTTCTGCAGGGTAAAATCAGCTCATCTGAAAAGGGGGGCTGCTCTGGTCTGTCTTTTGAAGGACCCAGGAGAAGGTCCTGAGGAGGACTGCCAGCTGGTTGAGAGGACCCGGTTCAGAGGTCTGAGGATGGTCCCGGTCCTCTCAGATCCTGGTGTTTCCTCTCGTGGTTCTCAGGCTCCGCCCCCTCCTCCTCCTTCATTGAAAACACTGATCGCTCTTCGTCCGTCTTTCTTTCCAGAGAACGGGAAACGTTCACCGACGCCGCTCGCTAAAATTTTAATTTCATGGTCCAGGTCACCCCGGTCTGGTTCTGATGGGGGAAGAACGAGGGGCAGGAAGAGGAGGAGGAGGAGGAGGAAGAGGAGGCGGAGGAGGAGCATGTGGAGAACGAGGGAGGAGGAGGAGGAGGAGGAAGAGGGAGGAGGAGGAGGAGGAGGAGGAAGAGGAGGAGGAAGAGGGAGGAGGAGGAGGAGGAGGAAGAGGAGGAGGAAGAGGAGGAGGAGGAGGGAGGAGGAGGAAGAGGAGGAGGAGGAGGACGAGGAGGAAGAGGAAGAGGAGGACGAGGAGGGAGGAGGAGGAGGAAGAGGAGGAGGACGAGGAGGAGGAGGAGGAGGACGGAGGAGGAGGAAGAGGAGGAGGACGAGGAGGAGGACGAGGGAGGAGGAGGAGGAGGAGGAAGAGGAGGAGGAAGAGGAGGACGAGAAGGGAGGAGGAGGAGGACGAGGAGGAGGAGGAGGAGGAGGAGGAAGAGGAGGAAGAGGGAGGAGGAGGAGGAGTAGGAAGAGGAGGAGGAGGACGAGGGAGGAAGAGGAGGAGGAGGAGGAGGAGGAGGAGGACGAGGGAGGAAGAGGAGGAGGAGGAGGAGGAAGAGGGAGGAGGAGGAGGAGGGACGGGGACAGAGAACGTTCCTTCTCTCTGCTCAGCTGAGTCAAACAGTCTTCTTTCCTCCCAAACTTCTGAATCATTCTGTTATCTGCTGGTCAGTCGACGGCGAGCGCCAGCTCCGACGGCGCCTGGGGGTCCAGTGGATCTGGTGGATCCGGTTTGGGGTTCCACTGTGGGCGGAGCCTCTGTCAGACTGAGCTTAGGTGAGGAAGACCTTGGCTGGTCCTGCTGGGCGGCTCGGCTTCATGAGGAAGAGGAGGAGAGATTTCAGTCCAGAGTCTCAGAGATCATAGAGTGGCGGTGGCGGCGGCGGCGGCGGCGGCGGCGGCAGCGGCGGGCGGCGGCGGCGGCGGCGGCGGCGGCGGCGGCGGCGGCGGCGGCGGCGGAGGTGAAACCGTCTCTGAGCTGCCGGACGGAGGCTCGGTCGGTACGATCCAGTAAATTTGGTATGATCCAACAAAGAAATGCTGGAAATCTTTCACTTTACGTCACGAGCTTGAAATTAATGAACTTTTTTAGGTTTTGATGCTGAAATGGGAAACATTGCTCTGTCTGCTGCAGTTTTAAAGGGGCAGTAAAATTGCATCACATTACATGAGTGTTGGTGTTTTCATCCGGCTGAAGCCCTCGGGACATTCCGTCCGTTTCCATGGCAACCAGGCTCAGAGCCACTGAAAACAGCTGTTTCAAAAACTGATCCCACAGTGGGACTTTTTAAAAATGCTCCTTCTCCACCTAAACAGTGGAAGACAACTTCTTAGAAATGCTGTTTGCAACCCTCTGTTAGAGACACGGACCCCTCGACCACCTGACCACCGGACTCGAACGGGGCACCGTCTGTGAGGTGCAGGGAAGCAGAATGGGGCGGGACCCGTCCCCATCTGTCCTCTGTCCTCTGTGTTCTGCTGGAACATAGCGTCTTCATACTTCTGGCAGGTTTTCACTTCAGCTTCAGTGTCCAGTCACTTTTCTGTCTTTCAGACAGAACTGAAGCTTTCTGCCCCACAAGGCCGGTTCTGAGAGGCGCTGGATTAACTGCGTGTTTCCAGTTTCTTTACACTGTGTTTAAAATGAGGACGGTCAAAGTGTTTAAAAGTGCCTCGTTTCATCATTTCATGTGTTTTGAGGGAGGAATGTCTGAGTTTTTGGTCCGGTGTGTTTCAGGTGTGTGTGTTCAGCTGGATCGCAGCAGGTGTGACTCCAGCTCTGATGGCTGCTCCTGACAGCAGGTGTGAGAGGGGGAGGCGGAGTCCTGCAGTCTGAGGAACCAGGACCCGGCTGGAGACCAGGACCTGGCTGAAGACGAGGACCCGGCTGGAGACCGGGACCCGGCTGGAGACCGGGACCTGGCTGGAGACCAGGACCTGGCTGGAGACCAGAGACCAGGACCCAGCTGGAGACCGGGACCCGGCTGGAGACCAGGACCTGGCTGGAGACCAGAGACCAGGACCTGGCTGGAGACCCGGATCCGGCTGGAGACCTGGACCCATCTGGAGACCAGGACCCGGATGGAGACCAGGACCCATCTGGAGACCAGGACCCGGCTGGAGACCAGGACCTGCCGTCTGTAGGTTGAGGGAGAGACAGATCCTCACCTCCGGCAGAGTGGAGGACTTCTGGACCAGATCAGCTGCTCACTGGTCCAGAGAGGGAACAGGGACCGACTGGGACTGCATCCGGCGGCTGCTCTCTGTCCCTGCAGCTGGTCTCTGTCCCTGCAGCTGGTCTCTGGGACTGCTGGGACTGTGGTCACCTGAGAGAAGAGACGATGCACCAGCTGGCGCTCTGAGCCCAGGAAGCTCAGACGTCCTCTGGCGATGCTGGACACCTGTAGGACGTCACCGCTCCACCCCTATCCTCCATCGGCTCCACCCCTATCCTCCATCGGCTCCACCCCTATCCTCCATCGGCTCCACCCCCATCCTCCATCGGCTCCACCCCCATGCTCCATCGGCTCCTCTCTGCAGCGCCACCGCCACCTTGTGGATGAGTGTGTTCCTGCACCTCCGGAGCTGCCGGGACGTTCTCTGCTCTGGGACGACTGAAGCTCTTAGTCTCTAAACCGATCAGGCCGGTGATGAACGACAATTTAAGCTCTTAAATCTGCCGGCTGAGTGTAAAGATTTCACATTAATGGGGAATATTTTGGTTGAATAATTTATCGCCTGATCCGGTTTCTGTTTGTGTTTTACTGCCTGGGGGCTTCAAGACCAAGAAAGAGTAACTGATCAATCTTCCCCTGGAATTTTAATTCATTGTTCTTACATCCAGAACTGATAATACATGAAGTATCTCAGAGTTACCTATGTACTCTGGACCCTTCTCTCCACGGCAGACGGTTCCAGACAGACGGAACTTTGGTTCTGGTCCTCCGGGTTCAGGTCTTGGTCTCTACTTTTCTCATTTAAGCACAAATACTTCTCTAATGTTTTTAATATCAGTGACTCTGAATACTGCAGACGGGGACATCGAAGCTTTGCTCGTTGGACTTTTCTCCATTTGAACCCCGTCAACGGGGTTTCAAACCGGCGCAGTTCTCATGTTGGTCCACTAGTTGGCGCTGCTTGTCTGTTTTCTGTAAAGAAACCATGGAGGACAGTCCGTTCCAAACATTCAGAACATATCGAGTCCCATGCGGCATTCAAATTTACTGTTCTTCCATGTGTCCACGAGGGGGCGCAGAACCCTGTAGAACACCTGGTGAACCAGTAGGTTCCCCCTCCAGCCCGGGTCGTCCACATCGAGGTCCGGTCCTGCCTGGAGTCTTGACGGTCTGGAGGAAGACGGCGTTCTGATCGTCTCTCCACTGAGCATGAGCAGAACAGCTGTTTACTGAATCACATCTGCTTCTGATGCTCTGTGTTTCACTGTTCGGTTCCCAGATGTGTTTCCAGGTGTTTTCAGTCAGAAGATAGAAACTCTTTCAGCATATCATCTGTTCTCTGAGTGAAACGTGGCTTCAGTCACTGCGTGATGATTTTATTTCCATCTAAACTCCTGACCTCAGCAGCAGTGTTGGGAAGGTTGTAGCCGCCGTTCAGAACCTTGATCCCTGAAAAACACAAAGCGGTTTGAAATATCTGCTGGTTAAAAGTCTTCGATCCTCCAAAATCTTCCCCTGAGGCTGAACAGAACCGGGTTAATCTGATTTCATCTGGAGGAAGCTGACGCTCATGCCGTCATTTGTTCAGGAACTTTTCTTGATGGCTGAACGGCGTCAGTAACATCAGCGTGTCGTCTGCATACAGCCTGATTCTACACAGCGGCTGCTGCTGTCCCAGCTTCATCTGGACCCGGTTTGGCTCTGTGACGGTTTTAGACGTCCCGGTGTTTGAGAATTCTCAGGAACGGCCTCAGTTGGTGTGTTTTGATGCAGTAATCAGTGAGTAGCTGAAGGTCAATACTGGGAAACGTGATCGGTGCATCTGGAGTTGCAGCAATTCCTTTTCTTGAGTGGGCGTGGTCCTGCCGGGTTGTGGCGGGACCAGGCGCCAGCCTCTGTTCATAAAACACGAAGATAATGGGGAAATGCAAAAAAGCTGTAATTCTGGAGGGATTCCAGCAGGGGGCGATGATGCCAGTTTCAAAAAGACCCAGGTCCCATTGGAACCCATTCAAAAATGCCGATTTTCAGAGTGCAAATAAACATATAAAGCTCCGGTTTCAGGACATATTTTGGTCTCTATCACGAGTTTCTAGAACCTGCTGCTTCACCAGACTCTGATTTTCACATAAATCATCTGTTGATTTTATATTACGAGTTAAAGTTCAGCATAAATCGCCCAATCACAGCGCTTCCTCTGTCCACGTGATGCGGTCATGTGACGGGCTGGACCAATCACATTTACATCCGGTTTCAAATATTCAGTGTGGAGACGTCCTGCTGGACTCGCTGGAGTCTTCAGAACGGCGCTTGTGAACGTTATGGGTGACATCATGAAGCTCTATCCATTTATATACAATCTATGGGCGGGACTCGAACCGTCCTTCCTCCCAGGTGAAGCTCTGATTGACTCGGGTTTGGACTCAGCCATTTAGAACAGACGGTGTGTGTGTGTGTGTGTGTGTGTGTGTGTGTGTGTGTGTGGTGAGAGGCTGAAAGGTGTGTGATCTGACTAAAAGCTGTGAAAAAACACCGAGATGCCGGAAGGTTATTTTCCTGAAGGTCCTCTGCTGCCTCTCCTGTCCAGTCCAGTATCCGTCTCCCTCGTCCCTCGTCCCTCGTCCCTCCCTCCTCTCCCTCCTCGTCCTTTTGACCCTGATCGGCGCCGTATGTTGTCACGTCCATATATGGGCATCGCTACCTGGCAGCCGTCCATGTAGCCCATTAGAAATGCCGGCGGGACGCAGCGTCCTGTGGAGACCGAGGTCACGGCGGTGACTCCCGGCCAATCGCCTCCTCCCACCTTCATCGGGGATTCGGCTGACGTCAGGCGCCCCGCTCCGGCGCCGCTCTTCAGCAGTCGTCCCCGAGCCCTCGGCCGGCTTCGTCCATCAGACGCTCCCTCTGTCCCGGAGGAGGGAGGTCCCGGAGGGCCGGCTGACCTGGATCCGCCCCCCCCCCCCCCACCCCCCCCCACCCTGTTCCACCCCCCTGCTCCACCCTCACCCCTCTATCTGCCCTCTTCACTGACATTTTATCATGGACACTTTCTAAACTTCTCATTCCGCTGCACTAAAAACATACTTGTACATATTAGTATACACACATTATTATTGCTCATGCTGTTGCTGTTGCTGTTATTCTTAAGATTTGCACTTTATTCTACTTTATTTGCACCTTTCATCACTGTTTGCCCCCCCCCCCCCCCCCCCCCCCTCCGTGTCCTACAAGCCTCAGTCAATGTAAATTTCTTTGTAGTGAGATCAATAAAGTCTATTCTATTCTCTTCATCCTCACTCCTCCAGCTGCCCTCTTCATCCTCACCCTCTTCATCCTCACCCTCTTCACCCTCCCTCCTCTATCTGCCCTCCCCTCCCTCCTCTTCTTGCCCCCCCTCCTCTGCGCCTGGCTCGCCATACGGGAGACCACTGCTGTTATGTGACAGCTTCTGGTTGGAACTCAGGATTCTGAGTGTGTGAGAGTGGAACATGTTTTGACGTGCAGCTGGGTGTTTAGCCGTCGACCTGATCCCCACCTTCACCTCTTGGTCCTGAGCCTGGCACCAGATGTGTTCAGTCGGCCGTTACAGTCGCTGTGACTGTGGCTCGGTTTTAATGATGATAAAGAAAAGAAACTTTAACTCCAGGCTGGAAGATGTTGAACCAGTCTGATGATTTCAGGCAGAAACTTCACCTTAATATCAACAACAACAACAACAACAACAACAACAACAACGACAATGACAACAGCAACGACAACAAGGACGACAGTGACGATGATGATGGCGGTATTTATACCTCTGAAAACACTTGAAACTACTTCCCTGTCAGATTTCATATTCATTGTGCTGCTGAGTAAAAACGGTCCTTTTATTTTGATAATCTTATTTAACCTGCTTTATTTAAAGCTCATTAAACCTTCAACCTCAGGTTATAAACCTGTCATATTTAGCTTTAAAGATCGTGATTGAAACCAAGATCATATATGCAGGGACGGCTGGTGTAAAGGGGCTAGCAGGGCTGAGCCCTCCCAGCACAAAAATACAAAAAAGATGAGAAAATTATTTTTTAAATAACTCACAACAGATTGTTTTAAGTTTAGATAAAACCAAAGGCAGCAGCAGCTCCAATCAGGCAAAAGGAAAACAGAATCTCTCTAAATGGGCTGGTTTTTTACAGCCCAGCAGATACATTCATTTCCTTCTTGTAAGTGATTGACAGGTGTCATGTCCCGCCCCCCGTGGTTACTGAGCATTGTGGGCTAGCGTGTGACAGAGAGAGAGAGGGAGAGAGAGAGAGAGAGAGAGAGAGAGAGAGAGAGAGAAAGAGAGTTGATGTAGAGCACTAAAAAAGTACAGTGTACCTGTAATTGATGTAACTGTGTGTCACAGGTGATGCTGCTTTTGCAGCTCTGTTAAGTATTTAATCTGTATCATGCAAGCATTTGTTAGTCCCCCAACAAATTTCACCACCAGCCGCCTCTGCATATATGTATATATTAGGACTGTCAAAAATAACGCGTTAATTGCGTTAATTAATTTATGTAATTAATCTCATTAAAATTTTTAACACAGTTTAACGCATGCGCATCATGACAAGCCTCACCTCTACCAGCGGGTGGCGGTAGTGCACCCGCGTGGAATGCAAGCTGCCTGCAAGCTGCCAGCAACGGAAGAAGAAGAAGAAGCCTCACCTCAGCCTCGGCTGATCAAGAAGCTTTTTCTGGCACCACAGACTTTTTATCTGCTCCTTTATTCCGGATTATTTAGAGAAAATTAAGCACACACACTGTCAGTACCTTATCATTAAGTATTAAAGTTTATTTTGCCTTTTTTTTTTTTTGTTTCTGAATCGCGGGGCGGCGCCGGAGCGATTAGTTACTTTCACTTCTGTCTGCAGACCTTCTCCTCCCTCCAGACAGAGTCTCTCTCTCTTTCCACGAGTTTTTCACTCTTTCGGTGTCTTTAAGTGGAGCCATCAGGCTGGAGCTCCGTCTGCTTTCACTTTTACCGTCATGTTTGGTTTGCTGTGGCGCTCTGGCGCATGCGCAGACTGCTGCGATCGCGCAACGCGGTCTCAAAATCTGGCTGCTGCGCGACGTCCGCGGACCCCAGCGGACAGGAATTCATGACGATTTTTACGTCACGCGGACCAACGCACAGCGCACACCCACGCGAACATGAAGCCTGGACAGGCAGCAGACAGGAGGCAGAGGAGGCCTGGCGTCAACTCATTTATCAAAACAGAAGAAGAAATAATATGGAGGGAGATGAGCCGCTGGCCCCATGGATTCTACTTGATTGATCAAAAAAATGTTGAAGCAGTTTTCTGTTTTCCACACAAAGAGGAACACTGGCTGAGAATGACCTGTTTAATTGTGCAAGAATAAAGTGTGGTATCTCTTAGTTTTACTTTTCTTGTGGTTCTACATTTGTTACAGAACAGAAAATGTAACTCCTGCCTAAAGCCAACTGTAGAGGGACTGCAGAGGGAGCGCTGCACACACACACACATTATGTTACGGTGTGCATGTTTTAGTTTTTTGAATATTTATTTTATTTGGAGCCTTAAATATCAAACACATCACGTGTTAAATATATATAATCATGTCCTGTCGTTTTTTTGTTAATGCAATACAGGAAAAAAGGGTATATTTCAGACATAGTTGGAAATTGCGATTATTTGTGATTAATCATGATTAATTAATTTGTAAGTTGTGATTAATCTGATTAAAAATTGTAATCATTTGACAGCCCTAATATATATATATATATATATATATATATATATATATATATATATATATATATATATATATATATGTATATACACATACATACATATATATATACACACACATACATACACACACACACACACACACACATATATATATATATATATATATATATATATATGTATATACACATACATACATATATATATACACACACATACATACACACACACACACACACACACACACATATATATATATATATATATATATATATATATATATATATACATATATATATCAGTGGCGGACCGTGCATTTCACACTAAGGCCTTCAGAACAGATCCGCCTGAACCAATCCACCCCTCAATAACTATTTTGTCTACAAAAAAAAATCTTATTATAGATATACACATAAAGAGTTGTTGCACAGCAGATAGATACTTGTGCAGCCAGAATAAATGCCTTTGCTGAAGTGCACAATTCTCCTACTACATCTGTGCACATACAATAAGTATCAACAACTTAATAAAACAGCAATATTATTTAGGAAAAGAGGAACATTTTACTCACCAAAATCCCGATTATTTGAAAACAAAATACATCCTCCTTTCCTTCCTCAAAAAGAGTTCAACTGCTCTGTCATATAGATTATCCGTGTGTTTCAGTTCCATAAAGCCAGGGCTGAAAGTCCAGCTGCCCTGTGGGATTTCTGGCATAAGTTTTATTTCTCTTCAGGTCTTCTTCTTCTTCTTCTTTGGAATAATTGAGGTAGGCGACCAACAACTTAGGTGCATAGCGCCCCCTACTGTATCTCTTGGTGAATGTAAATCAGAGGGCCTGGATCTGCTGTTGTTAGAAGCTAGAAGGCGCTGAGTCTCCAACTCGAAATCTGATTGGTTGAAGCAACTGTCTGATTGACGCTTTACTTTACTTCACTGCGCCATCAGGAACGGACAGTGAAGGCCTCGGGCAGATTTCTTTGACCCTAGCAACAGATGATGCCTGAAATCTGATTGGTTAAATGATTTAATATGAAAAAAACATGTCTGGAAGCAGCGCGACCACGGGAAAACTATGAAAGGAACTGGAACATACCGTTTGGAATCATTTAGTAAGTATTCATGGACAAAATATAATTTACACCAGTCTGTAGTTCAGATACTTTTTAGACCAGCAGAGAAGGCCTTGCAGGCCCTGACGGCCCACCACTGATGTATATATATATATATATATATATATGTATATGTATATCTTGGAATATTGCCCAGTACTTCCTGGAGCTCATATCTCTCATGTGGTCTGAGTCGTTGCTGTTTTCCTGTTTTCTCCTGCTCTGCTGTGTTTTTATATCCCGGTGTGTCACAGTGGCTTAATGAAAAACTTCGTTCTTTAGAGTGTGTGTGTGTGTGTGTGTGTGTGTGTGTGTGTGTGTGTGTTCTTGTATTTCTATCCTTGTCGGGCCCAAATGTCCCCACAAGGATAGCAAAACGTGGAACGACGTGCCTTGTGGGGACCTTTTTCCGGTCCTAAGTAGGAGAAACAGTGTTTTCTTGACCATGTTGTTGTTACTGAAAAAAGTAAAAGTGCAAAAACATTTCTTTAGGGTTAGGCTTTGTTGTGGTGTGGGTTAGGGTTAGGGTAAGGGTCAGGGTTAGGGGCTAGACATGAATGGGAGTCAATGGACGGTCCCCACAAGGATAGAAATACAAGACTGAGCGTGTGTGTGTGTGTGTGTGTGTGATTAAGCCAGCAGTACTTTAACAGTCTCTCCAAATGAAGCTGAGAACCTGAGAGTCCGGCGGCCACCTTTCCTCTTCCAGCAGAGTTCTGGACTCTGGACAGCGGGAGCAGAACGGCTTGACGTTCCCTCGCGTTCCTCAGTGCGTTAATAACAGGCGTGTCTTCAGTGTGTAGGCGGGACATGAGACACGTCTTCTCAGGATGCAGCTCATGCTCGCTGGCCTGGAGGTCAGCGCTTTGTGTTCCTGAGAGTCTGGGAGGAGAGCCGAAGCAGCCGGGTCCGTCTTCTTCTTCGGTTGCGGGTTCTCTGAGGTTCACCTGATTCGGCGAGCTGCCGGCTGTTGGCTGGAAAAACAGCCTGAAATACTGTCTGGATTTCTGTGACGGTGTTTCTCCCCCTGCTGGTGTGGAACGTGTCAGTCGCGGTCTGGAGGTTCTGACGGTTCTCTGGAGGTGGGTCTCTCAGCTGGACCGTGGCTTCGGCGTTTTATTGTGTGTAACTGTTTTATTGTGACATGAAATCTGATGATTTACTGAGATTTTCCACTGAAGCTCAAAGTTAAAATGGAAGAAGAAACAAGTTTCACACCGAGACCAAAGCAGATCAGGAAGAGGCGTTCACATCAGCAGAACCCAGAACGAGACCGTCCTCTCTACTGGTCCCTGTCCGGTCCTGGATCCTGGTCTTTCCATTACATGTCAGTCCCTCATACCAGGTCCTGTCATGGTCCCTGTTGGTCCCTGCTGGTCCCTGCTGGTCCCTGCTGGTCTCTGCAGGGCCCTGCTGGTCCCTGCTGGTCCCTGCTCCTCTGAGGTTCCAAGCGGGGCCCAGAATGTGACGTGGACGGGTGCCGTCCTCTGATTGGTTACAGAGAAGAGCAGAGGACTGAAAGAGACATGTCCGATCCTTCTGGCCTCCTGATTAGTCCTCAGTGTCCACTTGGGCGTCTCTGAACGCCTCCCGGTTTCTGGTCTCCCCAGGCGGTCCTCCGTCAGTACGGTCCAGCCGGCCCCCTGCTGTGAAGCTGATGCGAGCGCAGGAAGAGGAGGCGAGCCGCCGCTCCTCTCCTCGCTCTGCCTCCTGTTAGCCGTCAGGCTCCTCTCGTTCCCCGGTGGTCTTCTCTGGTTTCGGGGTCCCTGCTTCTCCTCATCTCTAATGTCTTTATTTACTGGCCTCCTGCTCGCTCGTCTCCACTCACCTCAGGACGATTCCTCAGACGGGGGGGACGTCAGAGTGAGGAAATCTAAATGGAGAAAGGAAGTGTTTATTTGAGAGTGTTTGGCGTCCTCTTCGTTCCAGCCAGAACTCAGCAGGAGGTGAAGAGAAGCTCCTGTTCCGACTGCAGGGCTTCAGGATCTGGATTCTCACTCAGCTGCTTTGATTCCTGCTTCACATTTTTTGGCACGTTATGTGAGCGAAACGGACTTCTGAAAATGCTGAAAGCACAAACTGTTTACTTTCAGTCAATCTGCTCTCCACATCCACCGCTCGCATTTCATTCTGTTTCCCCGGGTTTCATTTTCCCGTCACAGAATCTTCTGAAGAGAGAGGAGCTTCAGATCCAACCATCGCTGCAGAATGAAGGGCCGGGCTGCGCTGAGCGGTCGCTTTCAGGGAGGTGTGACGGGTCACAAACATCTGGATCACCCGCTCAGTCTGGATCAATCCATCAAACTTTATTTGTAGAGCACTCTTCACATTCATAAAAACAACTGAAAGTGCCGAACAGTGAAAACAGCCATAAAAACAAAAAAGGGGCAAAAACCGCAAAAACCATGGTGTCACCGTGGTAATCGGGATCACCTGGATCATCTTCGTATTCTGGATCACCTGGATCACCTGGATTGTGTGGATCATCTGGGTGACCTGGATCACGTGGATCATTTTCATAATTTGGATCACATTGATCACCTGAACTGTGTGGATCACATGGATCACATGCAACACCTGGATTGTGTGGATCATATGGATCTTGTAGATTGCCTGGATCATGTGGATCATCTGGATTGTGTGGATCATATAGTTCATGTGTTCAGTCTGAGGTGCAAACTGAACCGGTACCGTGTTAAGGCACAGTCGGAGAACACCGGAACTGTTCAGCTGCCTGTTCTGGTTTTTTCTTGCTAAGTTATGACTCGTTTGTACTTTTTTGCAACTTCCACATGCATGCGTGCGTGTGTGTGTGTTTTGGAACTGCGCCCTTCCAGTGTGAGCAGTAGACACACTTTGTGAGGAAAATGATGGCCTGAGGCTTATGCTGTCACAGTTACCCACACACACACACACACACACACACACACACACACACACACACACACACACACACACACACACACACACACACTCTTCTGAATGTTTTCATCTTCAGAAGCTGCACATTTTATTTGTGTTTCTACACCTGAAGCAGGAAACTCTTGGATTTTCCTCATTGTTAATTATGCGCTAATAACACCATGACATCGTAGCACTGTTAGCATTAGCATTATCTGAGGAGTCAAAACCATGTGGCTCAATCTAATGACTGACGGAAGGAAGATGCTCTAGAATCTGGGTCTCAGAGGAGGAAGATGCTCTAAAGCGACTGTATTGTTCTTTGTTCTCCGTTGTTAATGTTCTGGAGTACTGTTCTCTGTGGTTTCATCACTAAAACAACCAGCAGCGCCCTCTAGTGGACCAACATGAGGACGACATGGTTTTCAGTGTTTCCATGGAAACCGGCTTGATTTTCAGAGCATTACCGTGTAAATGTGAAACTTTTCTGAAACAGAAACAGGAAGCTGAAGTGTTTTCCTGAAACGCTGTGGTCTGAACGGCTCCTGAGAGGCTTGGAGCTGAAGCTCTGCTGCTGAGCCTCCTGGTCTTAAAGACATCCTGGAGGATCCTTAGGACCAGTCAGAATTGTCTGGTTCCAACTCGTGATTGGGCAGTCATAATGCCAATCAATGTGGGAACGCGTTTGCGTGATGACGTATCATGTCGAGTCGCCGCCTCTCTGGTCTGGAGCCGCCATGCGCAGAGCATTGTTTAGGAAGTGATGCAGCGGGAGCGACCAAAGCACCTCATTCAGAAGCAGCTTGCTCCTCCCGCGAACACCTCCAAAGATGGCCAGCCACAAAAAAAGAACATTGTTTAGATGGCAGAGGAGAGAAGAAAGGCCACAGAAAAGAAGGCAGAACGTGTTTTACTGGGAGATTCCTTTATGAGGCGGCGGACATTCAAAGCACAAAGGGATTTAGGACTGATCAGGACGAGGGGGAGTTCCTGCTGGACAGGTGACCTGCTGATTATCCCGTTCAGATGTTTCTGCTGCATAAACACGTAAGACGCTCCTGTACGGATCGTATTCTGATGTATGATGGGAAGAAGAGTCCGACATGATTACAGAT
This sequence comes from Salarias fasciatus, assembly GCF_902148845.1. Lineage (NCBI taxonomy): Eukaryota > Metazoa > Chordata > Actinopteri > Blenniiformes > Blenniidae > Salarias > Salarias fasciatus. Next base: position 1,053,547 of record NC_043757.1, read on the forward strand.
GTGTTTTCATCCTATGAAAGACGACGATCCAGCTGCGCCGATGGAAACAATCTGACATGCGGCTGACGTGCGCGCTCCCACGGTCCTCATGGAGGCAGCCGTGCATGGCAGCGCTCCAAAAATGGCAAATCGGCCATGTTGTACGAAATCGGCGGAGAATCCTCGAATATGTCTTTAATATTTCAGTCGATGGAGACACGGCCTCAAAGCAACACCAGCATGTACAGAGCAGTTCACCTGACCATCAGTGGATAACACACACACACACACATACACACACACACACACACGCTCACACTCACACACACACACACACACACACACACACACACACACACACACTCACAATCAGATGATCGGTCAGACGACCTTTAACCTGGAGCCTTGCAGGCTGTTAGCCTGTTAGCCGGTAGCTGCTAAGCTAGCATGTGGCCATGCTAAGGGTCCAGGGATCATCAGAGGGTCGACAGTCACTGTGAGTTTAACCAGGAGTGGGCGGAGCCACGTCTTAGAGGGACATGAACACCATTGAGTGGGCGGAGTTACGCCTTAAAGGGACGTGAACACCGCCGAGTGGGCGGAGTCCCGTCTTAAAGGGACGTGAACACCGCCCACCTACACCGCCAGAACAGACTTTAATTTCATTTTTTCAGCACCTAATAACCGACATGGACAAAGTTATCGTAGTGAATGTCGGTGTTGGTAAACTCCTGGTTCAGGGCCCGGCCCTGGTCCTGGCTCTGGTTCCACGTGAGCTGACCAATTCCAGCGAGCTGAGCTGAAACGGGCTGAATTCCGTGTTTCCCTCGTCTTTTCTTCTACTTTTCAATCTACAGGCTGAACATGCAGCCGAGCTCAGCCGCAATGCTTCCTCTGTGATAACCTGAAGCCACAACGTCCCACTGTCTCCCAGAGACACAACACTCATGAAGGAGAGAGGTGTGTGTGTGTGTGTGTGTGTGTGTGTGTGTGTGTGTGTGTGTGTGTGTGTGTGTGTGTGTGTGGATTCCAAGTGGGGCTTTAATCCTGCAGATTAGCTTCCAGTTCAGTCCCTGACGCTAAAAGCGTCAGTTTTAATTGTGATTAAAACTGACGACTCGAGTTTTTGTTTCACAAAAGTTTCACATTTATAGAGTAACATTCTGAAAACGATTCATGTCTACACACACACACACACACACACACACACACACACACACACACACACACACACACACACACACAGAACTAGGGAACGTTCCCAGTTCACTGTAAACTCCAGCCGATCAAATGGAACCAATAAAAAATATCATTTTAATTTTAATTTAACATTAATGAGGAAATGTTGAACTTTTCAGGTCAAGGCCTTGAAAAAGAAATTCTGCTTCTGAATTTGAAATAAGTAAATAATGAATCACACTTATGAATATGTGTCCTAACTGATATGAACCGAGGATCATGGGAGATTGATGACATCATTCAAAATGGCCGCCCCCAGAGTCTCCAGGTCCAGCTGAGGATTCCACTCCCCTCGTCCAGGTGTCGCATTTCAGGGGAGTCATGGCCGCTTTTTGAAACCAGGCCCTGTTCCTGAAGCACTGTGGCGTGAATGAGGAGGGAGGAGCCTCCTGACCTCCTGACCTCCTGACCTTTGACCCTGCTACACCCTTCCTGCGATTCCCCTGCCTGCAACCTGCTGCGACTCGCTCCCGGCTGCTTTCAACGCCTTCTGAAATGTTCTGCAGGCCTCTGACAACACGTGAGTCAATTAAAACGGCGGCGGGACAAAAAAACAGCCCAGCGGTGGTGCTTCATAAACAAAAGGTCAAAGGTCAGCGGCTGGTGAGCGTTACGTCGTGTCTCCTGAAGCCCAGTGAGAGTTCAGAGTGCAGCATCGGCAAAATTCACCCACTGTTCAATTCCATCGATCCCAGTGAGCTGAGACACACACACACACACACACACACACACACACACACACACACACACACACACACTGAACACAAGGCTGTTCCACCTGTTATTGAAGGGAGTAAAAATAAATCATGTTGACGAGGCTTTTTTCTCTCTGTAGGTGACGGACACAGCCTGAGGGAGGGAGTGGACACACACACACACACACACACACACACACACACACACATACCACCACCATGTGTTTGTTTCTCTCTTCCAGCTCAGGCCAGGTTTGTAAAGCGGTCTGTTTCCATGGAAACGGCAGAAACGGTGTAGCTAGCTTGTACCAGACACCAAGTTGTCACGAAAATCTGTTTCCACAAGAAAACTTCCGTCGTCGTGGAAACAGACAGCCAGACTGAGACCAGACTGAAGCCAGACTGAGACCAGACTGAAGCTAGACTGAAGCCAGACTGAGACCAGACTGAAGCCAGACTGAGACCAGACTGAAGCTAGACTGAAACCAGACTGAAGCTAGACTGAAGCCAGACTGAAGCCAGACTGAGACCAGACTGAAGCCAGACTGAGACCAGACTGAAGCCAGACTGAAGCCAGACTGAAGCCAGACTGAGACCAGACTGAAGCTAGACTGAAGCCAGACTGAAGCTAGACTGAAGCCAGACTGAGACCAGACTGAAGCCAGACTGAGACCAGACTGAAGCTAGACTGAAGCCAGACTGAAGCCAGACTGAGACCAGACTGAAGCCAGACTGAGACCAGACTGAAGCCAGACTGAGACCAGACTGAAGCCAGACTGAAGCCAGACTGAAGCCAGACTGAGACCAGACTGAAGCTAGACTGAAGCTAGACTGAAGCCAGACTGAAGCCAGACTGAAGCTAGACTGAAGCCAGACTGAAGCCAGGCTGAAGCCAGACTGAGACCAGACTGAAGCCAGGCTGAAGCCAGACTGAGACCAGACTGAAGCTAGACTGAAGCCAGACTGAAGCCAGACTGAAGCCAGACTGAGACCAGACTGAAGCCAGACTGAGACCAGACTGAAGCTAGACTGAAGCCAGACTGAAGCCAGACTGAAGCCAGACTGAGACCAGACTGAAGCTAGACTGAAGCCAGACTGAAGCCAGACTGAAGCTAGACTGAAGCCAGACTGAAGCCAGGCTGAAGCCAGACTTAGACCAGACTGAAGCTAGACTGAAGCCAGACTGAAGCCAGACTGAGACCAGACTGAAGCCAGACTGAGACCAGACTGAAGCCAGACTGAGACCAGACTGAAGCCAGACTGAGACCAGACTGAAGACAGACTGAGACCAGACTGAAGCAAGACTGAAGCCAGACTGAAGCCAGACTGAGACCAGACTGAAGCCAGACTGAAGCTAGACTGAAGCCAGACTGAAGCCAGACTGAAGCTAGACTGAAGCCAGACTGAAGCTAGACTGAAGCCAGACTGAAGCCAGACTGAAGCCAGACTGAAGCCAGACTGAGACCAGACTGAAGCTAGACTGAAGCTAGACTGAAGCCAGACTGAAGCCAGACTGAAGCCAGACTGAGACCAGACTGAAGCTAGACTGAAGCCAGACTGAAGCCAGACTGAAGCCAGACTGAGACCAGACTGAAGGTAGACTGAAGCCAGACTGAAGCCAGACTGAAGCTAGACTGAAGCCAGACTGAAGCCAGGCTAAAGCCAGACTGAGACCAGACTGAAGCCAGACTGAAGCCAGACTGAAGCCAGACTGAGACCAGACTGAAGACAGACTAAGACCAGACTGAAGCCAGACTGAAGCCAGACTGAAGCCAGACTGAAGCCAGACTGAAGCCAGACTGAAGCTAGACTGAGACCAGACTAAGACCAGACTGAAGCCAGACTGAAGCCAGACTGAAGCTAGACTGAAGCCAGACTGAAGATAGACTGAGACCAGACTGAGACCAGACTGAGACCAGACTGAGACCAGACTGAAGCTAGACTGAAGCTAGACTGAAGCCAGACTGAAGCCAGACTGAAGCCAGACTGAGACCAGACTGAAGCTAGACTGAAGCCAGACTGAAGCCAGACTGAAGCTAGACTGAAGCCAGACTGAAGCCAGACTGAAGCCAGACTGAAGCTAGACTGAGACCAGACTGAGACCAGACTGAAGCCAGACTGAAGCCAGACTGAAGCCAGACTGAAGCCAGACTGAAGCCAGACTGAAGCCAGACTGAAGCTAGACTGAAGCCAGACTGAAGCCAGACTGAAGCCAGACTGAAGCTAGACTGAGACCAGACTGAGACCAGACTGAAGCCAGACTGAGACCAGACTGAAGCCAGGCTGAAGCTAGTCTGAAGCCAGACTGAGACCAGACTGAAGCCAGACTGAAGCCAGACTGAAGCCAGACTGAGACCAGACTGAAGCTAGACTGAAGCCAGACTGAGACCAGACTGAAGTCAGACTGAGACCAGACTGAAGCCAGACTGAGACCAGACTGAAGCCAGACTGAAGCCAGACTGAAGCCAGACTGAAGCCAGACTGAGACCAGACTGAAGCCAGACTGAGACCAGACTGAAGTCAGACTGAGACCAGACTGAAGCCAGACTGAGACCAGACTGAAGCCAGACTGAAGCCAGACTGAAGCCAGACTGAAGCCAGACTGAGACCAGACTGAAGCCAGACTGAGACCAGACTGAAGCCAGACTGAAGCCAGACTGAAGCCAGACTGAAGCCAGACTGAGACCAGACTGAAGCCAGACTGAGACCAGACTGAAGCTAGACTGAAGCCAGACTGAGACCAGACTGAAGCTAGACTGAAGCCAGACTGAGACCAGACTGAAGCCAGACTGAAGCCAGACTGAAGCCAGACTGAAGCCAGACTGAGACCAGACTGAAGCCAGACTGAGACCAGACTGAAGCTAGGCTGAAGCCAGACTGAAGCCAGACTGAGACCAGACTGAAGCCAGACTGAGACCAGACTGAAGCCAGACTGAGACCAGACGGAAGACAGACTGAGACCAGACTGAAGCTAGACTGAAGCCAGACTGAAGCCAGACTGAGACCAGACTGAAGCTAGACTGAAGCCAGACTGAAGCCAGACTGAAGCCAGACTGAGACCAGACTGAAGACAGACTGAGACCAGACTGAAGCTAGACTGAAGCTAGACTGAAGCCAGACTGAAGCCAGACTGAAGCCAGACTGAGACCAGACTGAATCTAGACTGAAGCCAGACTGAAGCCAGACTGAAGCCAGACTGAAGCCAGACTGAGACCAGACTGAAGCTAGACTGAAGCCAGACTGAAGCCAGACTGAAGCCAGACTGAAGCCAGACTGAGACCAGACTGACGACAGACTGAGACCAGACTGAAGCCAGACTGAAGCCAGACTGAGACCAGACTGAAGACAGACTGAGACCAGACTGAAGCTAGACTGAAGCCAGACTGAAGCCAGACTGAAGCCAGACTGAAGCTAGACTGAGACCAGACTAAGACCAGACTGAAGCCAGACTGAAGCCAGACTGAAGCTAGACTGAAGCCAGACTGAAGATAGACTGAGACCAGACTGAGACCAGACTGAAACCAGACTGAGACCAGACTGAGACCAGACTGAAGCTAGACTGAAGCCAGACTGAGACCAGACTGAAGACAGACTGAGACCAGACTGAAGCTAGACTGAAGCCAGACTGAAGCCAGACTGAGACCAGACTGAAGCTATACTGAAGCCAGACTGAAGCCAGACTGAAGCCAGACTGAAGCCAGACTGAGACCAGACTGAAGCTAGACTGAAGCCAGACTGAAGCCAGACTGAAGCTAGACTGAAGCCAGACTGAAGCCAGGCTGAGACCAGACTGAAGCCAGACTGAGACCAGACTGAAGCCAGACTGAGACCAGACTGAAGGCAGACTGAGACCAGACTGAAGCTAGACTGAAGCCAGACTGAAGCCAGACTGAAGCCAGACTGAAGCTAGACTGAGACCAGACTAAGACCAGACTGAAGCCAGACTGAAGCCAGACTGAAGCTAGACTGAAGCCAGACTGAAGATAGACTGAGACCAGACTGAGACCAGACTGAAACCAGACTGAGACCAGACTGAGACCAGACTGAAGCTAGACTGAAGCCAGACTGAGACCAGACTGAAGACAGACTGAGACCAGACTGAAGCTAGACTGAAGCCAGACTGAAGCCAGACTGAGACCAGACTGAAGCTATACTGAAGCCAGACTGAAGCCAGACTGAAGCCAGACTGAAGCCAGACTGAGACCAGACTGAAGCCAGACTGAAGCCAGACTGAAGCCAGACTGAAGCTAGACTGAAGCCAGACTGAAGCCAGGCTGAGACCAGACTGAAGCCAGACTGAGACCAGACTGAAGCCAGACTGAGACCAGACTGAAGGCAGACTGAGACCAGACTGAAGCTAGACTGAAGCCAGACTGAAGCCAGACTGAAGCCAGACTGAGACCAGACTGAAGCTAGACTGAAGCCAGACTGAAGCCAGACTGAAGCTAGACTGAAGCCAGACTGAAGCCAGGCTGAAGCCAGACTGAAGCTAGACTGAAGCCAGACTGAAGCTAGACTGAGACCAGACTGAGACCAGACTGAGACCAGACTGAGACCAGACTGAAGCCAGACTGAGACCAGACTGAAGCTAGACTGAAGCTAGACTGAAGCCAGACTGAAGCCAGACTGAAGCCAGACTGAAGCTAGACTGAGACCAGACTGAGACCAGACTGAAGCCAGACTGAAGCCAGACTGAAGCTAGACTGAGACCAGACTGAGACCAGACTGAAGCCAGACTGAAGCCAGGCTGAAGCCAGACTGAAGCCAGGCTGAAGCTAGACTGAAGCTAGACTGAGACCAGACTGAAGCCAGACTGAGACCAGACTGAAGCCAGACTGAGACCAGACTGAAGCCAGGCTGAAGCTAGACTGAAGCCAGACTGAGACCAGACTGAAGCCAGACTGAGACCAGACTGAAGCCAGACTGAGACCAGACTGAAGCCAGACTGAAGCCAGGCTGAAGCCAGACTGAAGCCAGGCTGAAGCTAGACTGAAGCTAGACTGAGACCAGACTGAAGCCAGACTGAGACCAGACTGAAGCCAGACTGAAGCCAGACTGAAGCTAGACTGAAGCCAGACTGAAGCTAGACTGAAGCCAGACTGAAGCCAGACTGAAGCCAGACTGAAGCCAGACTGAAGCTAGACTGAAGCCAGACTGAAGCTAGACTGAAGCTAGACTGAAGCCAGACTGAAGCCAGACTGAAGCTAGACTGAAGCCAGACTGAAGCTAGACTGAAGCCAGACTGAAGCCAGGCTGAAGCCAGGCTGAAGCCAGACTGAGACCAGACTGAAGCCAGACTGAAGCCAGACTGAAGCTAGACTGAAGCCAGACTGAAGCCAGACTGAAGCTAGACTGAAGCCAGACTGAAGCTAGACTGAAGCCAGACTGAAGCCAGGCTGAAGCCAGGCTGAAGCCAGGCTGCTGGATGTGTGTGTAGCTCAGTTTCAGGAGTTTCCTGCCAGCAGTCTGTGATCACTGCCCTGTTTCAGCTTCAGGAGAATCTCTGTTCATCTCCAGAGGAACTGGATGAAAATCGGTTCAGATGTTTACAGCTCATAGAAGCAGCGTGACCTTTCACCTCTCTGCCTTCCTTCCACTGATGTGACCTTTGGACGTCTCTCAGAGTTTCTCCTCTCCGTAGGCGAGGTCACCCCCCCCCCCCCCCCCCCACCGCCTGAGCCTCTCCCCCTTCATCCATCTATCCATCCATCATTCTCTGACCTCCACACAGTGAACGACCTGTCAGCTTTACAGTGACCTCTCTCTCTCTCTCTCTCTCTCTCTCTCTCTCTCTCTCTCTCTCTCTCTCTCTCTCTCTCTCTCTCTCACACACACACACACACACACACACACACACACTCCTTCCCTCCTCCTGAGCTAGAGTCTCTGTTCTCTTATTGTCGCTATATTTTCCTGCTTGTTTCCAAACAGCAGCTGGTTTATTTCTTTAGCTTTACCTTCCAATAAGAGTGAGACATGAAGAGAAGAGCGGAGTGAGTGGAGTGAGCGGAGAGTTCCCTCAGTGAAGAGAGACGACCTGCAGCCGTCAGATGATCTGCTCTGACGGCCCCATCAGAGGTTAGCCTCTGGTTAGCCTCGTTAGCTAACTGTTGATTCCAGTTTATCACTCCTAGCTCGTTAAACAGACCAGCTCACTGGTTAACCTCTGGTTATCGTCTGGTTAACCTCTGGTTATTGTCTGGTTAGCGTCTGGTTAACCTCTGGTTATTGTCTGGTTAGCGTCTGGTTATCGTCTGGTTAACCTCTGGTTATCGTCTGGTTAGCGCCTGGTTATCATCTGGTTAACCTCTGGTTATCGTCTGGTTAGCGCCTGGTTATCATCTGGTTAACCTCTGGTTATCGTCTGGTTAACCTCTGGTTATTGTCTGGTTAGCGCCTGGTTATCATCTGGTTAACCTCTGGTTATCGTCTGGTTAGCGTCTGGTTATCGTCTGGTTAACTTCTGGTTATCATCTGGTTAACCTCTGGTTATCGTCTGGTTAACCTCTGGTTATCGTCTGGTTAGCGTCTGGTTAGCGTCGTTAGCTTAACTCTGGATTTCTCGTCTGTTGTTGGACTTTGCCGGTTTGTTTCAGAAGTCAACGAGCTAGCTAACAAACTGGACATCAGTGCTGATATGCAGCAGCGTGCGGCGATGCTTCAGTGCGAAACGTGTTTCATCAAACATGAAGAAACAAATGTTTTTTCACATATTTGATCAGACTCAGCTGTGTGTTCGAGCTGTTTGTTCAGATGTTCTTCTAAGTAAATTAGAACGTGTGTTTGGATTTTCATGAGTTTTCTGAAACGATTAACATAAATACAAAAGTAACATATACAAGTAGCAAACCGGTGTGTGTGTGTGTGTGTGTGTGTGTGTGTGTGTGTGTGTGTGTGTGTGTGTGTGTGTGTGTGTGTGTGTGTGTGTGTGTGTGTAATCTTTGTCCTTTGCATCAAGACAGTGTTAATTATTTTTGCACCACGCCCTGATTTGACCTTCTCCTCAGTGTAAATGTGCAGATTTATCGGACCAATTAACCTTTCTCATTAATATTTGGTAAATAACCGTCGACCGCGTCGTCAGCGCTGGAGACGGTTTCTGATCCGGAGGAGAAACCTTCGGTCTCTCAGCAGCAGCCTTTTCTCCTCATGTTTGAATGTCGGTCTTGTAGTTTTAGAAGTGATAAAGCTCTGTGGTGGCACAGTGGAGCAGTGGTCCGCTCTCCAGCTGCACTGCTGAAGGCTTACCCCGGTTCTAGGCTGGACTCAGTTCTTTTGCGGCCCGGTTTCGGTCCACGGACCTCATGTTTCACTCAGAGTGAAACGGTCTGATCGGGACTCGAACCGCTGGGCGGCTCCGGGAGCTCAGAGTCTGGCGATGAGGCAACCTGGATGAAACAGAGCAAAGCAGAGCGCCGCCGCCGGTTCCTCACCTGGGGCGGCGCCTTTCAGCCCCCCGGGGAATTCTCCCATAATCCCCCTCTGCAGACGCCGGCGGTCCTCATTACAGTCGCAGGGAACAAGAGGGAAGGCGGGGAAGAGGATCAGCGGTTAATCGGCAACCGCCAGAGCGCCGTGCACGCCGTGCACGTAATGCACATCGTGCACGCTGGCATGCACGCCGTGCACACTGCCATGCACGCCATGACGCGTCACCAAACAGCAGCCTGCCTCTGATTGGTTGTTCTGGTGGTTCTGCGTCGCTGATCTGACCTCTGGTGTTATAACTCAGATCAGTGGTTCCCAACCTGTGGTTTTCAACCCTGATGTGGGTCAGCAGAGTGGCCTGCAGGGCGGTGCCGTGACCCTCCACTGCTGCCATGACTGAGGAGCTGCCCCAGGCCCCGCCCACCCGTCTGTCCCCCCCTGACCTTTGACCGGCCGGAGCGCAGGAAGTCTCCGGAGCGGCGGCTCCCGTCAGGAAGCAGAGGAACCCGCCTGGAGGACAGGTTCTCGGCGTTCCGCACGTCCGGCTCGGGGATCGAACATTTGGCCGGAGACGAGCTTTAAGGCGCTCTCTGTTCCTCACCTGGCCCGGCGGCCGACAGCTTCCCAGGAGCCAGAGGGAGAGGTCGCGACCTGCAGAGCCTCCTCCAGCTGAGCGGCCGTCTGACCGCCGTCCTTTTAGACCCTAATTATTAAACCGCATGATTCCTGCTGCCTGTGTGTGTGTGTGTGTGTGTGTGTGTGTGTGTGTGTGTGTGTGTGTGTGTGTGTGTGTGTGTGAGGTCTAAAGACGTGCATCGGTTCACAATGCTGTTGTTACTTCACCTCATTTTTTTAAATTTTTGTTTCTGGTAGGGATGAACCGGTACTGATACTGGTTCTGCAGGATCTAGCAGGGGCCTGGACCTGGAGGGTTCTGCAGGACCTGGAGGGTTCCGCAGGACCTGGAGGGTTCCGCAGGACCTGGAGGGTTCCGCAGGACCTGGAGGGTTCCGCAGGACCTGGAGGGTTCTGCAGGTTCTGCAGGAGCCCTGCCTCCAGCTGGGGCCTCACCCGACCTCTCCTCTGGTCCTCCAGCCGAGGCGGGGGATGGGCGTCAGGTGAGACTGGGCAGAGTAAAGTCCGTCCTTCTTCAGCACCCCGGCCCCCCCTCCCCAGCAGACCTCTCAGCTACACCCAGAGCCAGCGTCTCCTCCACCTTCGGGGAGGCAGGTGACCTTCTGGTACCCGGTAGACCCGGTGCACCGGGGTCACGTCCCTCAGGGGAGGGGTGCTCCTCCACCGTGGTGAAAGCCCGTAGTGACCTCCTCTAGCGCCTCCTGCTGGCTGGAGGACAGCTGTGAAATGTCCATGGAGGCCATCGGCTGGTTGGTTGGGAAGAACTGAACCCCGGACACTCGGACCTGCAGTCCTGGATCCTCCTTCAGGAGGTTTACAGGAGATCTGTGGAGGTTTCCTCTTCCTGGCACGTTCACCTCTTAGGCAGCGGGATCCGTCTTCTAGACCACCTCAGAGGGCCCGGCCTCTCAGCCAGAGGTGTCCTCATGAACAGCAGAGGAGAACCTGCAGAACCAGACCCAGAGGAGGAGACTTGTTGTTCTGGACCAGTTTTCCAGATCAGCATGTTTCAGCGGTTTCCTCCTCTGAAGCCTCTTCCCTCCGGTCTGACAGGATTGTCACCGCTGGCTGTTGGGTGACGTAGGAAGTGTTCCGCCGTGGTTCTGTCTGGTTCCTCTGAGCCTCCTGCAGCTGCTGCTGCGCTCGGCCTCTGGAACGTGTTGCCGACGGCGACCTGCCGGAGGACGGCGACCTGCCGGGAGACGGCGACCTGCCGGGAGACGGCGACCTGCCGGGAGACGGCGACCTGCCAGAGGACGGCGACCTGCCAGGGGACGGCGACCTGCCAGAGGACGGCGACCTGCCAGAGGACGGCGACCTGCCAGGGGACGGCGACCTGCCAGAGGACGGCGACCTGCCAGGGGACGGCGACCTGCCGGGAGACGGCGACCTGCCAGAGGACGGCGACCTGCCAGGGGACGGCGACCTGCCAGAGGACGGCGACCTGCCAGGGGACGGCGACCTGCCGGGAGACGGCGACCTGCCGGGAGACGGCGACCTGCCGGGGGACGGCGACCTGCCGGGAGACGGCGACCTGCCGGGGGACGGCGACCTGCCGGGAGACGGCGACCTGCCGGGAGACGGCGACCTGCCGGGAGACGGCGACCTGCCAGGAGACGGCGTCCCAGAGGTCCTCTGTCCACGCCGTCCCTCAGACGTCCCGGAGCGATCGGGCTGACAGAGCGGCTCGTTACGCAGCGCTGTGGTGATTCTCAAACCGCCGCCCTCCACCTCCACCTCCTCCCTCCACCTCCTCCCTCCACCTCCTCCCTCCACCTCCCCCTCCTCCCTCCACCTCCTCCTCCTCCCTCCACCTCCTCCCTCCACCCTCCACCTCCTCCTCCTCCCTCCACCTCCTCCCTCCACCTCCTCCCTCCACCTCCACCTCCTCCCTCCTCCTCCTCCCTCCACCTCCTCCCTCCTCCCTCCTCCCTCCACCTCCTCCCTCCACCTCCACCTCCTCCCTCCTCCTCCTCCCTCCACCTCCACCTCCTCCCTCCACCTCCACCTCCTCCCTCCACCTCCTCCCTCCACCTCCACCTCCTCCCTCCACCTCCTCCCTCCTCCCTCCTCCCTCCTCCTCCTCCCTCCTCCTCCTCCCTCCACCTCCTCCCTCCACCTCCTTCCTCCACCTCCTCCCTCCTCCTCCTTCCTCCACCTCCTCCCTCCTCCTCCTCCCTCCACCTCCTCCTCCTCCCTCCTCGGACCGGGAGGCTTCTGGGGTTAATTAGCCACTCAGGTGGAGTCGTGTGTGTTTTCCAGCGTCGGGCTTTAATTGCAAAGCGGCAGAGGAGGCTTTCCGTCCATGTTTACCTGTTTCACTTCCTGTAGAGCGGATCCTGCCGTCAGCTGCTGGGATTAAATCCTCCTTCTGAGGCTGGAAATGGAAAAGGTGAAGGCAGGAATTAATTCAGCAGCCCGCCGCTCTCTCCACTTCACCCTGTTCTCCAGTGCTTGTTGCGCCGGGCTTTGATTGGTGCGGCAGAGAGCCGTCCCACTCACCGCCGTGCACGCCGCCGTGCACGCCGCCGTGCACGCCGCTCTCTCATTCACACATGCCTGGATGCGTGTCTCTGAATAGAGACAGTGACGCCTCCGGAGACGTCTCCTCATTTACGTCAGTGGGAACAGAACCGGAACCAGAGGCTGGAGGACGGAGGCGGAGTCAGGACAGAGGCGGAGTCAGGACGGAGGCGGAGTCAGGACGGAGGCGGAGCCTCTGATCAGACCTCGAACCTCAGAATCCATGCAGTGAAGGCGCCGGACGGAACCTGTGAGGATCAGGAACGGCGAGGTTCTAGGACAGAGGAATGAGAGCAGACAGACGATGAGGTTCATGGACCGACCCGTTGATGAGGTTCTCCGTTCTCAAACAGGGTCCGGTCCCGGTTCCTCTCAGAACTGCTTCATGGAGGTCTAACTCTGGTCTGGAAACCTTCCTCAGAGAACTCGGTCCATGTTGATCTGAAAGCATCTCATTTAATGCAGATTGATCTGAAGGAGATCTGGAGCCTGGCGAGGTCCGTCAGAGTCCAGCAGAGCAGAGGAGACGGTCTGCAGGACCAGAGTCAGAGGAGACGGTCTGCAGAACCAGAGTCAGAGGAGACGGTCTGCAGACCAGAGTCAGAGGAGACGGTCTGCATGAACCAGAGTCAGAGGAGACGGTCTGCAGAACCAGAGTCAGTGGAGACGGTCTGTAGGACCAGAGTCAGAGGAGACGGTCTGCAGAACCAGAGTCAGAGGAGACGGTCTGCAGAACCAGAGTCAGAGGAGACTTTCTGATCTTCAGCCAGAAAGTTACTTTCCATTCATCCATCAGTTTTCAACCATTTATCCAGGACTGGGTCTTGGGGGCAGCAGTCTAAACAGGAATGGACAGACCTCCTGTCTCCAGACTTCCTGTCTCCAGACTTCCTGTCCCCAGACTCTCCCTCCAGCTCTTCCTGGAGGATCCCAAGTTGTTCCCAGTCCCACTGAGAGATGTAGTCCCTCCATCCTGTCCTGGTCTTCCGGGTCCTCCTCCTGGTGGGACATGTCCAGACCTCCTCCCCAGGGAGACTCCAGGAGGCTCCATCCTAAAGAGGAGCTGAGCTCCTCACTGCTCCTCTCCATGTGGAGGAGCAGCGGCTCTACTCCCAGCTCCTCCCTGCTGACGTAGCTCCTCCCCCTGGTGACGTAGCTCCTCCCTGCTGACGTAGCTCCTCCCCCTGGTGACGTAGCTCCTCCCTGCTGACGTAGCTCCTCCCCCTGCTGACGTAGCTCCTTCCTGCTGACGTAGCTCCTCCCCCTGCTGACGTAGCTCCTCCCCCTGGTGACGTAGCTCCTCCCCTGGTGACGTAGCTCCTCCCTGCTGATGTAGCTCCTCCCCTGGTGACGTAGCTCCTCCCCCTGGTGACGTAGCTCCTCCCTGCTGACGTAGCTCCTCCCCCTGGTGACGTAGCTCCCCCCCGGTGACGTAGCTCCTCCCCCTGGTGACGTAGCTCCTCCCCCTGGTGACATAGCTCCTCCCTGCTGATGTAGCTCCTCCCCTGGTGACGTAGCTCCTCCCCCTGGTGACGTAGCTCCTCCCTGCTGACGTAGCTCCTCCCCCTGGTGACGTAGCTCCTCCCCCTGGTGACGTAGCTCCTCCCCTGGTGATGTAGCTCCTCCCCCTGGTGACGTAGCTCCTCCCTGCTGACGTAGCTCCTCCCCTGTCTCTAAGGGAGCGCTCAGCCACTCTTTCCATCAAATCAATCTAAACAGAACCTTTAAAACGCATTTAATGTTTAAAAGGATTTAAACAGATTGTAAAGTTTCTTCTGGTTCCGGAACAGAAACTGTTCCTCATGTTGCTTTTCTGAACGAAAAAACACTTCAGAGCGTTGATTTAACCGAAATGCCGTCTGTCTGCCCGCTTCACGCCACACGACCTTCGTCTCATGGCGGCTCCCGCAGGTCAGCGAGGGAACGTGCGTGCGTGTGTGTGTGTGTGTGTGTGTGTGTGTGTGTGTGTGTGTGTGTGAGCTTAAGCAGGCTCTGGCAGGCTGTCAGCTGCTGGGAGCCCTGGGCGGCTCGGCAGCCTGATCGATGGCTGAAGACTGACTTAAAACGTCGGCGTTATTGATGGTCGCCCGGCGGCGCTAAAACACAATGGATGGAGCCACCACACACACACACCACACACACACACACAACACACACACACCTGATGGTGTAGAATCCTTCATGGTGCTTCATCCCGGCTTCAGCCTTCCTCATGTGTTAAACTCTGGACAGACTCACTCGCCGTTCGTCTTTCTGAAACGAGGGTTACGGTTCAGGGTCGGGTTCAGGGTCAGGATTAAGGTTTAGGGTCAGGGTTAAGGGTCAGGGTTAGGGTAAACTCTCTATTTGCTTCCAGAACCATCGGGCCGTTTCCTCCCGGCTGCGTTCCGGATCCGGATCGGCTCCTGAGCGTATGTTTGTACAGCTGTGGATTCCACTGGCGCTAATGCTAGCAGCTAGCAGATCGGTAGCCATATGTCTGCGTTTGAGGCTCCTGCTGCGAGACACAATTTTCCGCTGTGGATCCGTTCCGGATCCATAATGCAGGCAGCCGTTTCCATGGTAACTGACATCGGTTCCAAACGTCGGCCGTGTGAATGAAGGACGACGTGTTTTGACGTGAGCTCTCAGCGCTAAGCTAGCTGCGAGCTCAGCCTCCATTTGTGTAATTCTGACCTCTTTTGAAAGTCGTTCTGAACTGATTCCATGATTTCTGTCTATTATTTTTAAGGTATTTTAAACGAACTTCTACTGCAGGAAGCGTCACTGTCAGCGCCAAAACGCTCCGAATCTCAAAGGAAGCTGATTGAACGATACTTTAAAACAAGATTTCAGCCTTTTTCAAGTGTCATGCTTTTAATGTGGGAACTGTAAAGTGAATTAATGCGACAAACTAAAGCTCAGTCGACCTTTTCTTCAAACTAAAGACACACGTGAACTTTTAATTGCAGAAGAAGTGAAAAGTTGTGGATTTACTCAGTGAAGCTTCTTTTTAGTTCCATCCTGCTGAATGCTGAAGCCTCCGTGTTTTCCTCCGTCTTCCAGCTCTTACTGCTGAGGTTATTTTCAGCTCGGTTCCTAAATGGAAGTGTGTGTTAGAGGGATGAAAACACACACGGATGTTACAACATGTCAGATGTTCTGCTGCTGTGTGACTGGTGTAAACCAGCACAACGCCTGGATCATTCAGGTTCCGGGGTTCCCCGCTCCTCGGTTCAGAGCTTCCTCCTCCGGTCGTCAGCAGGACATGAATTCAGCTGATGGACGGATGGAGGCTGTCCCTTCTGCTCTTCAAGTCCGGAACAACAGCAATTTAAAAAGTGTGATTAATTAGAAAGAACTATAGAAACGATGCGATTAATCAGGATTTAAAACTGTGATCTTTTGACAGTCCGAAACATTACATTTCTCATTTCTACTATCATTGATTTTAGATTTTTTCACCAGATCTTTGAGGTTTTTGATGAAATATTCATGTTTTACACACACACACACACACACACACACACACACACACACACACACACACACACTCACAGAAAGCAGAGGGCAGCGCTGAGCTGATCTCTGACTCTTAATAAGAGTCTTGTTTCATTTCCTGTTAAACTCATTTCCTCACCCTGCTCTCCTCTCAGCCCTGCTCTCCTCCCCGTCACCTTCCTCCATCTTTTTCTCCTCTCTCTGACGTTTGTCCGCCCGTCCCCCTGTCCCCCCGTCCCCCCCCCACTGTCACGTCTCTATTAAAATGTTACGATGACTCTGAAGCGGCGAGGTAATAAACCTGGCTGTCGTCCCCGAGTTAAAGTCCTGATGACACGTCTCCGTCCAGATGTCTCCGTCTAGACGTCTCAGTCCAGACGTCTCTTAACGGCGCTTCAGAAGACGGAGACACCGGAGCTCCGGCTGAGAGACGACGGGGTTATCCCGCCAGGTGTCTTGCTGCTCTGAATGGACTGTGTATGTTTTGTCGGGCGGACCCAGACCCGGACTCAGACCCGGACCCAGACCTGGACACAGACCCGGATCCGGACCTGGACCCGGAACCGGACCTGGACACAGACCCGGATCCGGACCCGGCCTCTGGCCTGCTGCAGTCTGGCTTCGCCTCCTGACGTCCTTCTTATTAAGTTGTCGTATTAAAGTGGGTCGAAGTGTCGTGACTGTGAAAGCCAATTATCTCCTCCGTCCGCCGAGACGCGTCTTTAATTATCGACGTTCTATAACCGGGGTCTTGATGATACCGCCGCCGGGGTCGCCGTCTGGAGCGTCTTCTTCTGTGGTTTTGATAACTCTGTTCTGGCTCCTCCTGACACTCTGACCTTCTTTCTGCTCCTCGTCTCCGGGTGGACCGGTTCTCCTGTACTGAACTGTAGCAGGTTTTCACTGAACCGGATCCGTCAAGCTTTTTCTTTGTTGTAGAGAAAATATTCTTATTTTAACAAAACCAAACAGCTACGACAGAAACTGACTCCAGGCTGAACATGAAGCCGGTTTTACCAAAGATACTAGCTTGATAGCAGGTAGCTAGCTTTATAGCAGGTAGCTAGCTTGATAGCAGATAGCTAGCTTGATAGCGGGTAGCTAGCCTTCATGTTAGCATCGCTGATGCCTCAGCTCAGATCTCGGTGTTGAATCACTGCTCTGAAGAAACTGTGTTTTCTTTGAAATCTTCATCGTTTTCTTGGTGGTTTGTCCAGATCGGAGCCTCTTGTGGACCGATTTTGGCCCACAGGCCTTATGTTTCACAACACTGATTTTATTGTTTTTCTACGTTTTAAGGTGAATCTGTATCCAGTGGTCAGAGCGCTCTCCCCGCGGTGCTCTGCTCTGAGCTTAAAGGTCCGCCCATGTGGAGTTAGCATGTTCTACCTGTGCAGCTGCGGGTGGAGGCGGTGGGTGGAGGCAGCGGGTGGAGGCGGTGGGTGGAGGCGGGTGGAGGCAGCGGGTGGAGGCGGCGGGTGGAGGCAGTGGGTGGAGGCAGCGGGTGGAGGCAGTGGGTGGAGGCGGGTGGAGGCAGCAGGTGGAGGTGGTGGGTGGAGGCAGTGGGTGGAGGCAGCGGGTGGAGGCAGCGGGTGGAGGCGGCGGGTGGAGGCGGTGGGTGGAGGCGGTGGCGGGTGGAACGCTGTGGCTGCGTACGTAGCTTTCCACCCTGATGCAGTTCTTATCAACACCGGGTCTCGTCGCCGCTCGTCTCGCCGCCTCCGGTGTTCCCGACGCGTCTCGGGTCGCCGGCGCCGCTTTGGACACTTTCCACACGTATGACGCTCGACGGGGAGCGTGCGCTGTCACGTGCACACTGCCGCAGAGCGCACGTGAGGGTGACAACAAGCAAATGTTAGAACAGAAGAACAGAAGACACACTCCTCCTCCTCCCACTGACTTCTGTTCCTTTCTCTGATCCGTCAACAGCCACCCGCCAGTGTGTGTGTGTGTGTGTGTGTGTGTGTGTGCGCGTGTTTGCGCGTGTGTGTGTGTGTGTGTGTGTATTAGGATGAATAATGCAACATGTGCTGTGTGAAAAGATGAGGAGGCAACGCGGGGTTGCTGGAGGTTGTGGAAGGTGCTGTCACTACATCCACCCTCCACCTTCACACTGCTGCTGGTGGAGGAGGGGTGGAGGGGGGGTGGAGAGGAAGGTGAGGAGAGGAGGAGAGGAGGACAGGAAGAGGGGAGCCAGCGGAGGGAGAGGTTGGTCCAGTCAGATGTTTTGCTTTACATACATTATCTCCTCTTTATTATTTATGTTTTCACACAAGCAGCAGGGTGGAGACCCTGACCTCCACCAGGACACGGCCTGCGTGTGTGTGTGTGAGTGTGTGTGTGTGTGTGTGTGTGTGTGTGTGTGGCTGGAGTCTCACTGAGCTCCAGTGCTGTAAAATTAAAAGTTTGAGGGAGAAGCGGCGTTTCAGGCAGGCAGACGTTCAGCAGGAGAACTGAGGACATGAAGCATGAAAACATGGTTTATGAAGAAGAGAAACAGAGACTGGTTCTTAGAACAGGGTTTCCCAGCCCTGGTCCCCAGGGAGCACCGTCCTGCACGTTTTGGATGTTTCCCTCTTCCAGCACACCTGATTCACAGGACCAGCTCGTCATCAAGCTCTGCAGAAGCCTGATCACAGTCCTGATCGTTTGGATCAGGTGTGTTGGAAGACAGAAACATACATAACATGCAGGACGGTGTTCCCCGGGGACCAGGGCTGGGAAACCCTGTCTGAGAAGCATCAATAATGGTACATTTCCAGTAGTAGATTCATCCATTCATCTTCAACCCAGAACCGGGTTGTGAACTCAGCAGTGGAAGCAGGGAAGTCCAGACCTCCTGTCCCCAGACCTCCTGTCCCCAGACCTCCTGTCCCCAGACTCTTCCTCTTCCTCCAGCTCTTCCTGGAGGATCCTGACTTGTTCCAGTCCAGCTGAGACCCAGGCCCTCATTAATCAACAGAGTTCCTCCTCCTGCTGTTCCTCCTCCTGCTGTTCCTCCTCCTGCTGTTCCTCCTCCTGATGCTACTCCTCCTGCTGTTCCTCCTCCTGCTGTTCCTCCTCCTGCTGTTCCTCCTCCTGGTGTTCCTCCTCCTGCTGTTCCTCCTCCTGGTGTTCCTCCTCCTGCTGTTGCTCCTCCTGGTGTTCCTCCTGATGCTCCTCCTCCTGCTGTTCCTCCTGCTGTTCCTCCTCCTGCTGTTCCTCCTGCTGTTCCTCCTCCTGCTGTTCCTCCTGATGCTCCTCCTCCTGCTGTTCCTCCTGCTGTTCCTCCTCCTGCTGTTCCTCCTGATGCTCATCCTCCTGCTGTTCCTCCTCCTGCTGTTCCTCCTGCTGTTCCTCCTCCTGATGCTACTCCTCCTGCTGTTCCTCCTCCTGCTGTTCCTCCTCCTGCTGTTCCTCCTCCTGATGCTACTCCTCCTGCTGTTCCTCCTCCTGCTGTTCCTCCTGATGCTCATCCTCCTGCTGTTCCTCCTCCTGCTGTTCCTCCTGCTGTTCCTCCTCCTGATGCTACTCCTCCTGCTGTTCCTCCTCCTGCTGTTCCTCCTCCTGCTGTTCCTCCTCCTGATGCTACTCCTCCTGCTGTTCCTCCTCCTGCTGTTCCTCCTGCTGTTCCTCCTCCTGATGCTCCTCCTCCTGCTGTTCCTCCTCCTGCTGTTCCTCCTCCTGATTGGCTCTCAGGACCTGCAGATCCCAGCTGGTCTTTCAGCCGGTCGGCTCTCAGCAGCAGATCCCTCCTCTCCGTTTCCTCCACTCCAGTTGGAATCTGTCTCTTCTGTCGCGTCTCTAGATCCCGTCTCGGCGTTGAAGCTGTTCATTTGAATAAAATCCAGTTTCCTCTGGTCTCTGATGGAATCGTCAGAATTCTGCGGCTGTCCTGAAGCTTCTGGACGCTTCCAGCGACCCTGCTGCTCACCGCAGAGGTTTCATTGTTCCACCGAATCCTTCAGTAACTGAGACTCACGTCTCAGTCACGTAAGCTGGTCTGATCCGGATCGGCTCGGACCGGAGGAAGGACTCTGAGAACTCGGAGGAACCTTCCTGCTCTTCAGTGGTCGACGGAGGAAACCTCCAGCATGATCGATTCAAACACGTCAAAAACAGCAATGAAACAGGAGCTACTGATGCAGTAAAATAGATCACTAGATCACTATTAGATCATCACTAGATCAACAGTAGATCATCACTAGATCACTACTAGATCACCACAAGATCACCACTACATCACCACTAGATCACCACCACATCACCACTGGATCACCACTGGATCACCACTAGATCATCAGTAGATCACCACTAGATCATCAGTGGAGCCGGTCCAGTCGGGTGTTTGGAGAACCGAGCAGCTTCCTGCTCGTCCAGAGACGGTTCTGCTCGAGAACTGTACTGTTACACAGTTACTGTTTAAATCTGTTTAAAGTATAATATTTCTGTTCATTTGTCTATTAGGAAGTGTTTGAGTTTATGTGCTGTGGTCACTTTAAGAAAGAACAGGAAGGGTGTCTTAATGTTGTCATGTGACTAGGTTCTTTGAGAGAAAATGGCGACATGGTGTGGTAGAGCAATGTGTGCTAATCCAATGACATCTGCAGTTCTCTTCAAGCCTATGATAGCATCGTGGGTATGTATTGATCCAATAATTGCTGTGTTTATTCCTGGATGGTTATTTTAAGAATTGATGTATTATTTTTTAGTTTAGATGGTGTGATGGTAAAAACATGTGTGCAGCTTAACAGCATGGCATTATTTCATTGAAAGAGAGTTAAAATGCAATAAATACAGTATTAAAAGAAAGTTAAAAGACTATTTACAGAGGAGATAAATACGGATTTAATTCATGTGATCTTGTTTATGCAAATTGTGTTCATGTACATGCAAAATATGACATAAGGCCGATTTATGTTTTTTCTGTGTTTAGTTTCACACTTTTCTGGCATTTCAATAAACCTGTGGACAAGCAGAGAACGTCTTCAGAGTCTTGGAATGGGAAAAGAGTTTAGCTGCCTGTCAAGATATATACCGGACATATATTGAGGACAGAACAGTGAAACCACGGCTTTCTAGCGGGCATGAAGACAGTGTTATCTGAATACAACAGCATTAAGAAGAGATTCAGCACCAGTCTGTCATGGCAGAGAAAGCAGCATCATTCAGGACACGCTCCCAGGCGTCATGTACATCTGTACACTCAACCTCATCCTCAACCGGATCAGCTGCAGCAAGAGCAAGGGCAAGAGCAGAAGCAGCGAAAGCACGCCTTAGCTTTGCAGAAGAAGAAATTAATTTGAAGTTGGAAAAAGCCAAAATAGAAGCGACTATGTCAATGTTAAACTATAAGAAAGAGACGGCTGCAGCTATTGCTGAAGCAGAGGTCCTTGAAGCTGCCGCAGAAGTAATGAGTGAGAAGCAAAGTTGCAAATCAAATCAAGATTCAACACCTCTGGAAGCTGCTCAACGAACAAATCAATATGTTATCGAACAGGCCAAGGTACGGGAGTCAGAACAAGAGTATTGTGATGAAGAGTATCAAGTTAAATCAGAACCAAGCCCAAACTTCACCGTGTTATCTTCACAACTGAAGCCTGAAAGTGAACCCTTCTCTCCTCAACAAAGAAGTACAACTCATCTAACCCCTCAGCGGCTCCACAGATATGAAGATGAGTACGTTCCAGAACCACGCAAAGTAAAGTTTAAAAGAGACCCAGCTTCTCCTGTGCAGCATCCTTATCCCTTATCTCATCATGCATCTCCAAACTCCAATGATGGCGGCTCAAACATGAATGACTTCGTGAAGTTCTTCGCTCGCCGTGAGCTTGTGGCTACAGGCTTACTGCAGTTCAACGACAAGCCTCAAAACTACAGGGCCTGGAAAAGGTCATTCCAGACTGCAACAGCTGGTTTGGACCTGACACCGAGTGAAGAGATGGACCTTCTGCTTAAGTGGCTTGGTAAGGAGTCAGCACAACACGTCGAACAGATAAGAGCAATACACATCAATCATCCAGCAGCAGGATTGGAGATGATTTGGGATAGACTGGAGCAGACATATGGCTCAGCAGAAGCAATAGAAGATGCTCTGTTCAAACGTATTGATGACTTCCCTAAAGTGACAAACCGAGACAATTCCAAACTGATGAAGCTGAGTGATCTTCTCATGGAGCTCGAAGCAGCCAAGGAAGAAGGAGATTTACCTGGACTTTCTTACCTTGATACAGCAAGAGGCGTCAACCCAATTGTGCAAAAGCTCCCATTTAATCTTCAAGAAAAGTGGGCTTCAGTTGGTGCATCCTACAAGCAGCAACATCACGTCTCCTATCCACCATTTGGCTGCTTCGTAGACTTTGTTAGCCGGGAGGCTAGAATCAGAAACGACCCAAGCTTCAACTTCAACTGTCACACAGACACATTTACGAAGGCTGAGAAGACAGCATGGAAGCCAAACAGGTATCGTGAGGTCTCTGTTCACAAAACTGAGATATTTCCCAGAGCTTCTTCAGAAACAGGTGAGCCCCCAACAACATCTGAAAACATAGATAAACAGTGTCCCATTCACAAGAAACCTCACCCACTGTACAAATGCCGTGCATTCAGAGAAAAGCCTCTTGAAGAGCGTAAGACGTTTTTGAAAGAGAACAAAGTCTGCTTTAAATGCTGTTCTTCCTCTTCCCACATTGCAAGGAACTGCAAAGTGAAGCTCCAGTGTTCCGAATGTAAAAGTGACAGGCACAACACAGCGCTTCACCCTGGACCTGCACCTTGGAAGGAAGAGAGAGACCCTGCTCCAGAGCACGGCGGGGAGGAAGACAACTCGTCCCAGCCTGATGTCACCAACAACTGCACAAAGGTTTGTGGTGGAGATTTGACAGATAAGTCCTGCTCTAAAATATGCCTGGTTAAAGTTTATCCAACTGGCCATCGGGAGAAGGCAGTGAAGATGTATGCAATACTGGATGAACAGAGTAATCGTTCACTTGTGCGCTCACAGTTCTTTGAAGTGTTCGATGATCATAGTCCATGTGCACCCTACACATTGAGAACATGTGCTGGAGAAAAGGAGACATCAGGAAAAAGAGCCTGTGGTTATGAAGTGGAATCTCTGGATGGAGCGGTCAGGTTGATGTTACCAAGTCTGATAGAATGTAATGACATTCCAAATAACAGAGAAGAGATACCTACCCCCAGCGCAGCTCTCCATCATTCTCACCTCAAGTCTGTGGCACATCTTATCCCAGAAATGGACTCCAAAGCTCAAATAATGCTCCTTTTAGGCAGAGACATTATCAGAGTCCACAAAGTCCGCAAACAAATAAACGGCTCACACAACCAACCCTATGCTCAGAAGCTAGATCTAGGGTGGGTCATCGTCGGTAATGTCTGCCTAGGAACCGTCCACAAGCCATCAACAATCAACACCTTCTACACCAGCACTACAGAGCTCAAACGCCCCTCTCTCTTTGATCCATGCCCAAATGTGTTTCATGTCAAGGAGAAATACAGTGAAATCCAGGTTCTCAAGCGTCATCCATGTTCTGAAGATAAATCCCCCTGTGACCCCGGCCACCTTGGATGCACAGTGTTTGAGCATACCAAGGATGACAACCAGTTGGCTCCATCGATTCAGGATGCTTCTTTCATGAAAATAATGGATGAAGGAGTTAAGAAAGATTCAAGTGGTAGTTGGATTGCTCCATTACCTTTCAAATGTCCGCGTCAGCGTCTCCCAGACAACAGATCACAGGCACTGAAACGTCTCATGTCTCTAAAACGGAACTTTGACAGAAAACCCGAAATGAAGGACCACTTTCTCAGCTTCATGGACAAGATGTTTAAAAAAGGTCATGCTGAGTTAGCTCCTCCTCTCTCCGATGAAGAAGAACGGTGGTATTTGCCAACATTCGGCGTATATCATCCAAGAAAACCAAATCAAATACGGGTTGTGTTTGATTCCAGTGCCCAGTACAATGGTGTGTCCCTCAATGATGTACTGTTAAGTGGGCCTGACCTGAACAATTCACTGCTTGGTGTAATGATCCGCTTCAGGAGAGAACGCATCGCCCTTACAGCTGACATAGAACAGATGTTCTATTGTTTCCTGGTAAGAGAAGAGGACAGAAACTTCCTACGTTTCCTGTGGTTTGAAGAAAATGACCTCAGCAAGGGCATCGTGGATTATCGCATGAGGGTACACGTGTTTGGTAACAGTCCATCACCTTCTGTGGCTATTCACTGCCTGCACCAGTCAGTCCAGTTCAGCGAGATCCCTGCCGACCCTGATGTCAAGGAGTTTGTGATGCGAGACTTCTATGTTGATGATGGTTTGAAGTCTCTGCCTACAGTTGAAGATGCCGTCAGTTTACTGAAGAGGACAAAAGAAGTTCTCTCAAAGTCGAACTTGAGGCTCCACAAGATCGCAGCAAATGACAAAGGTGTCATGGAAGCCTTTCCTCATGAAGACCATGCTAGCGACCTGAAAGACCTTGATTTTGATGCAGACGTGCTTCCAACTCAGCGTAGTCTGGGAATCAAATGGAACCTCCAAACGGACTGTTTTCTGTTCACCGTCTCAGAAGAGGTAAAACCTTACACTCGCCGAGGTGTCCTGTCCACCATCAACAGCCTCTACGATCCTCTAGGATTTGTAGCGCCAGTCACAATCCAAGGCAAGGCTATCCTAAGAGAACTTACCATGGCGAATGGTGACTGGGACACACCATTACCTCAGGAGATGGAGGCAGCCTGGACATCATGGAGAACCTCTTTAACAGATCTGTCCAGACTTTCTATCCCCAGATCTTACACTACAACTTCAACTTCAGCTGCTGTCAGAAGAGAATTGTGCGTCTTTTCTGATGCTTCAACCCATGCCATCGCCGCAGTAGCATATCTGAAAGTCCAAGATGCAGCTGGGAACTGTCAAGTGGGATTTGTAATGGGTAAAACCAAGCTGGCACCCCGTCCAGAGCAGACAATCCCCCGATTGGAACTTTGTGCAGCAGTGCTTGCTGTAGAACTAGCTGACCTGATCTCAGAAGAGCTAGACTTTAAGCTGGATGGAGTAACTTTCCACACTGACAGCAAGGTAGTTCTCGGCTACATAAACAACGAGACCAGGCGCTTTTACGTCTATGTCAGCAACCGGGTACTTCGTATCAGAAGATCCTCCAGTCCAGACCAGTGGTGTTACGTGCCCACCGACCAGAACCCTGCAGACCACGGCTCGCGTTTTGTTCCAGCAAGCCGTCTGATGGACACCAACTGGCTGACCGGACCTAAATTTCTGACTTCATCAGAGACAAAGAAGTCTGAGAGCACCTACGGTCTGGTTGATCCTTCCTCAGACTCAGACATCCGACCTCTTGTGTCAACCTTGAGTACTGCAACCTCATCAAGCCAACTTGGTTCTCAAAGGTTTGCCAAGTTCTCTAGTTGGAAGTCACTAACTCGTGCTATTACTCGCCTTGTCCACATTGCAAGAGTGTCTAGTACGACCCTGAAGCAGACACAAAGTCCTTGTAAGGGCTGGCATCACTACAAAGCAGAGTTCACAGTGGAAGAATCCAATCAAGCTCTAAAGATCATCATTCAAGCAGTGCAAGAGGAAGAATACAGTCAAGAGATCAAATGCATCAAAGAACACAAGGAGGTTCACAGAAATAGCCCTCTCAAAAAGTTGGACCCCTTCATTGATGAACAAGGCCTTCTACGAGTTGGAGGTCGTCTTCACCATTCAGACCTTGACCAAAAAGAAAAGACACCTTTGATCGTACCTGGCAAGCATCACATTGCTACGTTGCTGATCAGACAGTACCACGAGCAGACTCAACATCAAGGACGTGTATTTACAGAAGGAGCTGTTCGTTCAGCTGGGTTCTGGATAGTTGGTGGGAAGAGAAGAGTGAGCAACATCATCTATCAATGCGTCACTTGCAGACGGCTAAGAGCTCCAACCAACACCCAAAAGATGGCCAGCCTTCCAGCGGATCGACTTTCAACAGAGCCCCCCTTTACAAATGTTGGGTTGGATGTCTTTGGCCCATGGATTGTTTCATCACGTCGAACGAGAGGAGGTCTGTCACACGACAAACGATGGGCTGTCATTTTTACATGTATGAGTGTGAGAGCAGTTCATATCGAAGTCATCGAATCTTTAGAAACATCCAGCTTCATCAACGCATTACGACGTTTCCTTGCTGTGCGTGGTCCAGTGAAACACATCCGTTCAGACCGTGGCACGAACTTTGTTGGTGCCTGCAAAGACCTGAAGATCCCTTCAAACATCG